>NC_088865.1:14490873-14678897 GCF_032884065.1 Artemia franciscana | reverse complement strand
ATTGTTCCATTGCAAAGTTCTGTGCTATTCTATACTACTAAATATCAGTTTTGGCTTCAAAGTATTAAAATACTTGGTGATGCAAGTAATCAATCAATTAATTGTTACTGTGTAAAATTATAAAGAAAAGGTTTTAATCCACTCTCATTTCTGTATCCTACCTACCTTTACATCTCTTATCTAACCTTATCTCTTATCATTTTGGTCTCTTGGGGGTATTATCGGCGATCTGAAACGATTCTTTCTGGCAACCGACTTGTAAAAATTTCAGGTAGCTGAAAATATTCTAGGGGACTGTTAGAAAACAGGAAAATAAATCGAAAAATGGTTCCAATCATCTTACAGGTTATTGTCTTCTGCTCATGATAGTACCGATTTTGTTCTAAAAGCAATATCCTTTATCGAGTACACTTGCCAAAAAGACCTAGACATTTTCTAAGATTTCTAAGCAATTAGAGAAAATAGAGCAAAATCCTTTCAAACATTTTGTAGCATCTTCAAGAAGCTATGGCCTGATATTAAAAGCGGCATCTTCCGCCATCGAATACTTGAGTACTTTTTAAAAATAAATTTTCAATTTAACATGGATTTTCGAGTTCCATCAGTTCACTTAATCATGGCCTTAATAATCCAGCGTCCCGAAAGTCATACCTAACCATATCCAATATGCTGGTTATTAGGTCAAATGCTAATTTAAACTGACAAAAAAAAACCTTAACATCTGATCGGTTCTTATTCTGTGATTTATTTACCCAGTAAAGTTTTGTGTCACAGCGTTTTTACATTTATACTTTTTGTTTGTCTATGCTTGAATCAATACTGTATGGCCTTTTGATTTGGTCAAAAATTGTTTAAATAACTTACCAGTCAAAAGGCTTTATGTTCTCAGGTGTACAGTTGTAGTTTCGGCGATCAAAAATGCCTATTTGGATTTAGTAAAATAGATGAATCTATTAGTTTAAACAAGGACGACTGGTCGTATTTTTTATGTTCTTTAATCCAATTAGCCGCTATTAGATTAATTAAGGTGGTCATCTCGGGTGTTTTCGTATTATATGACGAATGTTTCCAATCTAACCTAACCTAATTGCAACCGTGATTTAGTTGTAGCAAAAGAAAAAAGTATTAACAGCAACCGTAATTGACCTATTGATCTAGTACGATTGAAAAATCTCCAAGGGTAGAATCAAGGAACAGCTGTCATATTTTACATATTCAACAATCTGATTACCCATAAGAGGCGCTCAAGTCGGCTGTGTTAATATTATTATCACAACACATGTTTCCAATATTATGTAATGGTAAAGCATGATTTTGCTGGACTGAAAACTATAAACGCTAACCGTGCTAAAACGGTAGCGGTAACAGTTAAACAACTGTTAAGGGACGTTCAGACCAAAAAGTAAAATTTTTACACTTGAAATTACGTTGCTAAGCCATCAGACCAATCTACTTTCCCTTCAGATTAGCGTCCATAAAAATTATTTTCTTCCTTTAAAAACAACATTTGGAGGGAGACTTTGAATAAATTGGGATGTAGATAGAGGGTATTTAGGTGTGCTGGCCTCAGTCAGCTTGCTGCAATAATGAGTTGTTAGTAGTAGTAACAGTTTTGCATATTTTCCCGGTGGGAAATTCCAAACACGGTCGTAACTATTGTCGTAAGCACATGGGCTTTAGTGTCCTTATCAATCTTGTTCTCAGCTCTTGAACGTTATGGATTATTTTCATATTACACTGCTTGCGAGAAGCTGATTGGTAGATAATATTTTTTAATTCCTCTTTCTAAAATAAACTCTGGAATTATCAAAATTCTCCCCGATGGATGAAACTTTTCCACCGGAGGGTTGTATAATGATATCCCTTTTGAGCTGCAAAAGAAATTGGTACAAGGATCCTCCTCAGTTTGTAGGTTCATTGAGAACAATTATGGAGTTTTGTGCAACATCATATTATCATGCAGCCAATGAACTTCCTGAAAAAAGCTCTGCAGCTTCACAAGAAGCACCGCAGTAGATTCTGCAGCTCCTACTTCACACGATTCGTTTAAGGATTTGGCTGAAACATCAAGAAATTATGCTTCAAGGTAGTCTAGAAAATTGAGAGATAGTCTACTTTTAATTAAATGTCATAATTTTTTTCGTTATTTAGTGTGATTTTATATTAATAAACTTTTTTTTTTAGCTAACAACCTTCAAAAAATTATTTTGCCGCTTCACTAACGCTCCATTTGGAGAAAGAGCTCAGAGATACTTGCTTGGTGGAATTGAACATCTGATTGAAGTACATTCTTCAGAACTCTTACCAGAGGTTCAACACATACTAGAGGTACAAATCAATCTCAAATTTAAGATGTCATCAGATGTTTGTGAGATTATATTTTATGTCCAATTATGTAAAAAGGGTAGATTTGATAGAAGCAATTCTTTCAGGTTGTTGAGAACAGGCTTATCAGTCTGGGTTTAGAGGTGCAGTAGAGCAGTAGCTTTTGGTACAGCTACTGTGTGATTTAATTATCAGCTTTATTTATGCCATACGTTGTTTGAAGGCTACACAAATTAAAAAGACAACTTCTCAAGAAGGCCGAAATTATATTTCAACTCTTGTGATAGTTTAAATATATAGAATAATTATAATACCAAATTATTATCAGGTAAAAAAAAAGGTGGGTTTAACCACATAAAGCAAAAACCCAAACAAAGATATGTTGAAATTTTACAGAGGTAACAAGGAAGGGCAGTTATTGAAAAAAACTTCGCAATGAAGAACCCACACAACTCCTTAAGAACATAATCATTCAACTGCAATCAGCATACGCAAAGAAAAATTAAGGTTATTGTCCTATAATTCTGTATTAAAACATGTGAGTTAATTCCCTAGTGCAAGTATGACTACCGTATAACCGTTGTTAGCACCTGTATTAGTCCGATTTCCTAAGGATATTTCCTGAATATCAAAAGCTGTTCGTGACATGTTGCGGATACTTTCTTTTGATAATTTGTTCGAGATTTATCTCAACATGCACCGAAGGTTTCAGCTTTATACTTTAAGCAATTCTTGTTATATTATATCAACTTTAAGCGATTCTTGTTATATTATAGGTTCATCATTTTGACGAAATGGATGCACATAGTGTCTTTCGATTTAGTTTAGAATCATCCCCCAGCATCCTCTGAAAGCGTCTACTAAATACTCTTAGCCGCTCTTGATATTTTGCAGACGCGCCCTTTCGACTACTTAGGTGTATATAGTATACTTTGATTTTGTTCGACACCCTCCTCACCAATGATTGAAGGTTTCAACTTAATACCCTTAGAAATTACCAAGATATTGGAGATGTGCTCTTTTGACTACCTGGATGCACATACATTCTTATGATTCAATTCGATTTTCTTCTCCACCTTCTCCTTAAAGTTTAAACTAAAAACCCCTAGCTGCTCAGTTATTGTATACTAGCCATTTTGACAATCATGATATTAGTCTACTTTTAGTCTACTTTCATGTTTAATTCCTGGTCTGACATGTTGAGAGCCAAAATAATTGTACAATATCAACGCGGTAGCTCCCAAAAATGTCTGGGACAGTACTGCAACGCAACTGTGACCATGACTGGGGTCTCATTCGGAACCGGTTTTAGACTGATTGGAAACCAGTAACATCTGGATTGCCTCGTGGGTTGGACCTCACTTCCTCAAGGCCATGGTCACACAACAGTTGCATTCGCAATCAGTTAGCAATTCTAGTCTCAAAACAGTTTATATATATATATATATATATATATATATATATATATATATATAGCATAATAATATATATAGCATAATTATAATAATATATATATATATAGCATAATATGTTAGTTCTTCATCACTTTTTCGATGGTTTTATTTCCGTGGGGCTCTTAGAAAATGTAAATTTTTAAATCACACCTTATCTACCCATGTAAGTTTTTGCCCAGAAAATTTCTTTTCCGCCAAAAACTAATCCATGCTACCCCCGCCCCTCCTTAGGTAGTGCTCATTTTCACATTTACCATTTATCTTTTATTGACTAATTCAGTTTTTAGGAACACATTTGTATCTGTGCTTTTCCTATATCACAAAATGTTCCAGGAAAGTCTAAAAGGATTTGTTAATAGCAAGCATAATTATACGTGAAGAAAAAAGGTCTTGACCAGACATAGCAACCATCTCGAGGTTTTCGCTCTTGTAATGTATTCAGCCAGTCTTCAAAATGTATCCTTTTATAAATTTTTTAGTTCGGAAAAACATATTGTCTATTGTCTGCAAATGATTGACTTTTCTTTTCTTTTCTAGATAATGAAGTAGCTGGGCAGTAAATTTCGGAAAGTAAATTTCTCTGTATAAGCCTGTTCTCTGTTGCATTCGTCTTTTTGTGTATAGACGCTTATATTTACATAAAAAGACAGTGCAGCAGAACTGGTTTCTTATAATTTTAAAGTTTAAATAAAAAAAACAAGGGTTCTAAACCTCAAGTTAAATAGAATATCAGTAAAATTTGCGTATATTTTTTTTTGCTCCCCTTTTTATATTTTACTAAAAAAATAGAACCCTCAAAAAAATTTTAATCAATTTTGCTTCAATTTTTTGCTCATCCTTCACCTAACGAATTTACTGCTCATTGAAGCTGTGCAATTATGTGGCCTCTGCTTCTGCCAAAGAACCTCTTCCTGACTCAACATACAACAACATTTTTTTATTTTATATTTTAATATAAATTTAATCAATAAAATATTGTTTCTTTGTATTCTTGCAAACTGCTTGTTGTTCTTAGAGCTAGGGATAGTTCATAGGGACGGAGTACAAGATAGAGAAAATTAAAATAAATACATAACTATGTTTATCAAAACAATTTATGAAGAGCACTTACTATACACGAACAACTATTGTATACTTTCAACTTTAAGCATCCCCTTTTAAGAAGGGGATGCCATGAAGGAAAAGTGATATTGTGGTTATGTTTCAAAAACAGTTTCGACAGACCTATTTTGGGCCCGCCATTTTATATTTGCCGATTAATGCTAAACTTAAAAAATGTAGCTAGGACTTTTTTATATATAGAGTGAACCTGATAAAAGTAGGAAAGGGGATCTTGCTTGTCCAAAAACCCCATTGCCAGGGTTTACTGTATCTATATGCTTACTAATGGCGAAGTAATAATAATCATAAAATGACTAAAATAATTCATTCTTTCAAATATATTGACCATCGGGTAAAGAATAATTTCAATTGAAAATATATTGCGTATTCATTGAAGAGGCAATGCTACTAATTGTTTTGGGGAGTTAAATGAGGGTTCCACAACTCATATTAATGGCCTTTTCCTTTTCTTTTTGTGCTGGATTTCTTCATTCAATTTAGTCTGTTTGGTTTAAGATTGTTAACTTAGAGGATTCGACTTATGCCCGCTCTGGTCTCTAAAATTGTGTCTTTTCTTTCGCGAAAATGCATCGTTTTCATGCATTGAATTTTAAATCAAATAACAGTGTATACAGTACTTTTGCGTTGACGATAGCTTCTGGTCTATGGATGTGCATCCTAACCCCAAAAAACCTTTGGGCGTTTTCATGAGTATCTAGGCTTGTATGAAAGCCTAGAGGAAACTTTTAAGAACCTAATAAAATTATTGAAGAAGAATTTTTATCGTCCTTCAAAAGAACTATGCAGTAAGGTCGTGGAAATATGGCATATATTTTATGACATTTTACAAAATGTTGAAGATTAGCAAAAAAATATATAAAACGCCTTTTAAACCGTCGATTGTTGAAAAGACGCTATACTTTTGACTGTGGGGGAGACCTGTACTTAACGCTTTCGGTCTCTAAAACTCATGAAAATTTGGTTATAATAGATTTTGAGTTGATTGTAAATCGAAAGTAACTCTAGAACAAAAGAGGTTATAGCATTAAGCGTTAATTATTTATAGCATAAGTGCAACAGCATTTTTCATAAGCTTGCTCTTTGGGAAACAAGTTCTTTCTGCTGTTGTAATTGAAAATACCCTTTATAACAATTTTTTGGCCGATTCGAGATATAAGGCTCAACCCCTTTTCATAGATTGTTGGCAACAGTAGTATTTTTTTAGTAATGACTTTAGTGCAATCAGGCTTTCTAAACATAGGAATTGATTATCCCTTGTGAGGTGTTTCTTTACCTACCGTAACGGTGATACTAGTATATAGCTAGTAAGAATGGTGGGTACTCAGAAGAATATCCATTGACACCCTGTTATATCTCTAGAAGCCGTATTATTAATCTTTTGGAGGAGTATAAACAGCTTTCTATGAGCTCTGCAGAACACGGGCATTCATTTTTGGGAACAAGTTTTTTGTAAAATTTGTAGAGAAGTATAATTGAGATGGATGGCATTGTGTCCATAGAAGGTATAATTTCACCATGCTTTCTTGCCCAGAAGGAACAAACCCATTCGAGAATATCTACCGCGTGAATGGATGGTGAAAATATATTTTTGAGGAGATGGGATTAATCAATATTCTTTATAGCTTTACCTCCAAAGATGAAACCAGGGGGTTGCACGATCTTTGACTGACTAACTGATTTTTGTGTGTGTTCTCTCTGTCTTTGATTTTTGGAAACTGACCCTCTTGGCAATAGATCACTTTTCTGTCTCCACAAGATATACCTGTGGGTACCGGGAAATCTAGGTTGTGTCTCCATTTCTAAGGACATTTGTCAGTATCAGTAAAAAAGTATAGAGAATTCTTTACCTCAAAACAGATCTGAAAACACTGTCAATTAGTCCAATCTGTTTTAATGTATTGCACCTTGCATACGGTAAAGCCCTGCTTGTCCATAAATGTGGTCATGATAAAAGTTGAAAAAATCAAAAAGAAAGTGTTCTCCACTAATATTTAATATTTGCACCATAATGCATTTTAAGTTACATAAGCCGATTTTTTTTCTGTTGACAAGATTATTACCTGCCCTTTAAATAAAAATGGTTAATGGCCTCTTTTGAATTATATTATTGAAAACAGGAAGTTTTGCATAAAAAGCAAAAAGTTCAAACCAAACGAGAACCAAAAAGTAAAATCCAAAAGATTTTGCATAAACTCTTAGTTTGAGCAAAATGATTTTGATAAATCAAGCAGAAATCCATAAGAGAAGGGAACTTAAAATGATGAAAAATGAAAAGAGTGAATGAAAGCAAGCTTAGAATGAACGTAAGTTGCCGTAAGTAAGGGTGGTGATGTCTAGTGCGGGCTAATCAACAAAAAACTTTAAAAAATCCTCAGAAAAACCGGTAATTTAAGGCATTACTTAAAGTTTATTTTAGCTCTTGGGATGCAAGTTTCGAGTAGGGACTATAAGAATGATTGATAAAACCCAGCAAATTAAATACGATTTTCCGTTTTACTCTGACACAATCTTCCTATATTAGCTGTCTTACAAAACAAAATTGAGTCTTCGTCAGTATGGATATATACACTGTCTGTGTCAACTAGAATTTCCCTGTGGACATTGAGATTGGCAAAGCCATTTAGCCTACTTTACGTCACGTTTCTTAGGTATGTCTTGATTCTCCGAAGTTGTGCTGGTCGATACAGGTCTAGTGATTAAAATATTAATTAAGATATGGATGTTCGGAGAGATTGCTTTGCCACAAATATTTAGAAAATCAGTTGCATTGACATGGTGTGCCTTGTTCCGTTAGAGAAATTTTTGCCAAATTTTTCTTTCCGCCATCAAACGTTTAAGGTGTTGTTTTCCAAATCTTCTTCATAAATTTCGATCAACTTCAAAAATGGCTCTTTCATCTCTTTACTTTCTTCACTATTCTATGGATAAGTGTGAAGCAAACAGTGAAACCCTTTTAAAATATTCTTGTGCTTTAAGAGACGTTCTTCTATAAAGTTTTATACTTTCAATCCAGAAGATGAATAAGTTAATTCTTTAAAATTGTTCTGTGCTTTCGGCTGAGACATTTCTTCTGTGTATCTGCCTGTCTACAATCCTTGTAACACTAATTGTAGTTCCATTCTTTTTGGCCAAATTTCCATTCAATTTGGCCAAAGAAAATAAAATCAGTGAAAAATAGAATGTTAAACTTTATTTTGCCGTGGGGGGAGGGAAGGTGTCAGCACGCCATAAGTTGAACACCTTACGAATCGTGCATGTTGTTTTAATATCTCTGGCGGGGTGTCCATATTGCTGATGGACGGGTTCTCTTTAGTAACAAACGTAGTGAAAGCCAATTCAAGTTTCGTTCCACTTTCTTTTTTAATCTTAGCAATGCTTGATATAGAAACAGGGCCCTTGACTGATACCTAGTGCTTTACTGAACTAAGTATACATTACAATATAATACTCTTCTGATCTTGTCAAGTGCCTGACATAAGGCTCTTTAGAAGGGCAGTCCAGTAGACGTGAAACAAATATACCCTCATTCAAAATTCAAATCAAATAACAGTGGTCCCCCAATTACCTAAAAAAATTTCACATAATACCAATCTATTAGCTTTATTCAAGTTCATAATTTTTCCTTTTTCCATTTCAAACACCATAATTAGTTAAGGCCTTTTCATTGTAGTTGCCCTGAAAAATTAAAAAAGTACACCAGCTTTGCCTGAAAAACTTTATTGAAGACACGGCTGAATGTGAAAATTGCCTTTGCCTTTGAAATTTATTCTGCTTTTCAACTGGCTGCAAACTACCACGTTTTCTAATATTTTCTCATGCTGTCGATCAATGAGTTTCTTAAATTGAAATTGCTGGAACTCAAATAAGGAGAAATAATATGTAAAAATATCGTACAGATATGTAAGTTTCTGAACCGTCTCTATTTGACAATACGGGAGAATAAGGACACGGAAAAAAAACGAAGCTATCCACAGAAAAAAAGAAAATGATTTTTCAAAAAAAAAATCTTATTTGAGCCATGATTTCAATGAGGCTTTTTCAGGAAAAGACTTCGCGCTTCTGATTTTTTTTTTCTTAGGAACTAAGCGGATTTGAAAATTGTTTCCACTCAACCAATTTCGCCTAAGAAAGCTATAATAAAGAAAGGTCAGTACTTGGAATTCTAATTTTTTTTTTCTTTTGTTGTCCTGTTGCCTTGCATTGTCTTGCTTTGCCTGCTTGGTCTCCGAACAGAAACAGAATAGAAACCTGTCTAAGATACGTGACTGACATAACTGGACCGGATCAGCTCTCTTTGGTGGAATTGAGGGGGGGGGGGGGGTAATTTTGAAAATTGAGGTTTTTGTAACTTACGAAAAAGTGACCAGATCTTAATGAAATTTGATATTTAGAAGGATCTTGTGCTTTCAAGTTCTAATTTCAAATTCCGACCAGATCCTGTGACATTCGAGGGAGTTGGAGGGGGAAACCTAAATTCTTGGGAAACATGAAAATTTGGGTATTTTTATCTTACGAATAGATGATCGGATCGTAATGAAATTTGATTTTTAGAAGGAATTCATGTCTCAGAGCTCTTATTTCAAATCCCGACCAGATCTTTTGACATTGGGGGGAGTTGGAGGGGGAAATCTTGGAAAAACACTTGGAGTGGAGGAATCGGGATGAAGCTTGGTGGATAGAATAAACAAATGTCCTTGATACGTGATTGACAGAATCGTACTGGATTCGCTCTCTTTGGGGGAGTTGGGGGGAGGGGTTCAGTGATTTGGCGAGTTCGGTGCTTCTGGACGTGCTAGGGCGATGAAAATTGGTAGGCGTGTCAGGGAGCTGCACAATTTGACTTGATAAAGTCGTTTTCCGAGATTTGACCATCTGCGGGGTGAAAGGGAGAGGAAAAATTAGAAAAAATTAGGTATTTATAACTTACGAGTGGGTGATCGGATCTTAATGAATTTTGATATTTAGAAGGACTTTGTGACTCAGAGCTCTTATTTTAAATCTTGACCGGCATTAAGCTTCTTATTTTCCTTTTTAAATCAATCTATTGATTCATAGGATTTTGTTAGAGCTCATACCATATGATCTCTTGGCTCTTAGCTCTTCTCGCCTCGTCACAAGTGCCATATGAGCTCTTAGCTCTTGTTATTGTTTACTGTTTTGTTGTTAGAATTATAACCGAGCATTTTAACACGTGTCTTTTGTAGATGAACCGACTCGTTTGTCAATTCTATAGCGTTACCACCAATTCTCTAGTGAAGTAAGACAATTTATCAAGAGTGAATGTCTGTGGGCCATAAGAGACCCATCTTTACCTATAAGAACATACGTAGATATACTTATAACAACAATAGCATCAAGAGGCGAACTCTCATGCTGGCCAGAATTGTTACCAACTTTAAGTAATTTACTGGACTCAACTGATTATAATGTCTGTGAAGTAGGTTAAATTTTAGCTTCACTTTTTTATTTTGTTCCTTATTTTTTTTTCATTTTCTTCTTCTTTCCTGTAATTTTCCTTTAAACTATGACTTCCTTTTGTTGCAGCGATAGGAACATGTTTTATTGGGAAATCCTGATATGACTGATGCCTCAAAACCTACATGCAGGGCTGGAAGTATTGTTTTTTTGGAAGGAGAGGGAGAATTAAAAAAAAAAATTGACGATTTATTGAGTAAATAATCTGCTTGTTTCACCTTATATAGCTATTTTTTGTTCTAAAAATTGATTCATTTCATTTTGCTTTGAGACTGACATTTGTGTAGCTATGACTTGCATATTGAGCTTTTTGTCATAACTGGTACCACAAATCTGGGCATGATGAAAAAATTTCATTTAGCAATTTTCATGTCTAGTGTCTCAAAATCTGTAGCCTTTGGATGCAGGAATTGTTTTTCTTTTTAGATGTCTTGCTCCACCATACATAATTTTGGTTTTAACAACTATTTTTGGTATCTTATTATTTATGCTTTGAACAAGGCCGTGTCTAGGGAAGAGGGTAGAGGATTTGACCCCCCCCCCCCTGGAAATGGCTCGTGAAAATGTAAAAAAAATGCATATAAACAATTTTGAGCGTTTTTTTTTTAGTTTTTATTGTAACTCCCCTCCCTCCCCCCAACTAAAATCCTGAATGCGCCCTTGGCTTTCAAACTACGATATCTTTTATAGCCGTGATGTGAAACTATTGACCAATTTTGGCACGGGTGATGCCACAAAATCTTTGAGTGTAGAAGGAGTCCACACTCAACGAGATTTCTCTTAGAAATGAAGCCTGGTAAATCCAGAACGCAACTGTGCGACTATTGTTCTTTTTTCTTTTCCTTTTTTCGTTCAGTTTTTCTTCAGATTTTTTATTTCAGTTGATCAAGTCTAAATTTTTTTCCTAGGGAACATTTGGAGTATTGAAGGAAATATGTGAAGATTCCGATGACTTTTACTACCTCACGATGACCGATGATCTGAATTATCTCATACCGAAATTCCTTCAGTTGCTTAGCCATACTACCCATAAAATCAGGTCACATTCCATATCCTGCATCAACCAGTTCGTCTTGTCAAGACCTCAAGCACTTATAGTTAATATTGATGCATTTATTGAGGTATGGTTCTCTTTGTTTATTTTTTTCAGTCAACTATTTTTTGTGAAAAAAATAAAGTAAAAAAAAAATCTCAAAATCTTTCACATGCCAGAACTGTAGTTTTTTTTATGTCGTGCTAATAAAATGTACAAAATCGTTGAAAAACTATAATAAAATCAACACAAATTGTAAAAAAAAATGACATAAATATGCTGGTACTTTAGAACCGTAAAATTTCAGAAAAGTGAAAAGAAATTTAGTTCATATCTCACGTGTCCCGAGACGGTCGCCTGAAGAGTGGGAACAGGTGCTGCTGCGTGGCGGAGTATAAGCCTAAGGGAATGATGAAAAAGAAAAGGACATTTTTTTAAATAGGTTGGCTCAAAAGGGATAATCCAAAGTTCTATATAGTATATAGTGTCTTAAATAGTACGTTGCCTCAGTTTATTTGTAGAGTAGCAAGGTATCTGGAAATTTTGTCAAATAAAACAAAATAATAATTATAAAAAAATCTCAGTACAAAGTAAATGTAATGTTTTACTTATGCCTTTTTCTGAGTGTTAAGTGTTTGTTTCAAGGACCTTTTTTTCAATTTCTAAGTACTAGTATTAGGTTAAAGTAGTTTTCCATTTAAGCGTTTTATGATGATCGCTGTTCAAAGTTTATGTTATTTGTGTCTTTTGTTTATGTTATGGTACTGTGTTCATGGCTGTATATTTGGCTTTAAAATACACTTATCTATCTATCTATATTTAGATAGTTTTCATCCAGGCTCTGGATTCGGTTATAAGTTATAACCGACTCTGATTCCAGACATTTTCAATATATACCAACCCCATTCAGCAAAAACTGACTAAATTTCAACTCCACGACTCCGAATTCATAGCCCAGGTTTCCATGCATATTAATCAGTTCAATTCTTAAATAATAGGGTGGCTTTTTTTTTATCGTTGATAAAGGCCTTTTCTGATGGACATGAAGCCGAAATATTTTTGGACTTTTACTATTATTAGTAAATTAAGGGTTTTATTTTTTTATTTTCCACTGTCTTATTTGAAATGTTATGCCCCATTTTCTACATTTTCATCCTGATTTCGACCTAGGCAGAAGAAACAAAAATAATTTTCAAAATCCAAACTAATTGATCCGGATTCTTTTTAATGAGATTAAGTGGTGTATGCCCTACTTATGTTTGCTTTGTATGAAGGTGTGTTTTTTTCGATTGTGGGTTGTTCTGTTTCTCCTTTTCGTTATATGTTTTGTTTAATTTAGGTTAATTTTTTTTTCTGTCGGTAAAGCCATCCGGACGTAAATCCAAAATATACGGACTTTTATTATTATTAGTGAAGATAGTTTTTTTTTTGTTATTTTCCACTGTTTATTTGAAATATTATATCCGTTTTTTTTTCGTTTTCTTTTAAGGCAGAAAAAAAAAATACACCATCTAAAATAATTGATCCGGTTTAATGAAATTTATATATTTGACGTACTTATGTTTGTATTTGTGCTATTGCATGGTGAATATTTTCATAATGGACATCGTTAAGGTGTGAGTTTTTGTCGTTTGTGTTTTGTTTTTTATTTGTAATTGTATTGTTCAATCTAGTTTAGTTTTTTTTTTTTCGGTTGGTAAAGGCTTCCGGACGTAAAGCCCACATATTCGGACTTTTATTATTACTAGGGAAAAAACTTTTTTGTTGTTTTCGACTGTCTTATTTGAAATATTATACTCGTTTTTCTAGATTTCTATTTTGTTTCGTCCAAGGTGGAAGAGACAACGAAAATTTACAAAGCTAAAATCGATTTTCATTTGATTCGATATAACGGTAATCTATCAGACGCAAATAGTGACAAAGACTACACTGCCTTTCCATCACCAACATCCATAACAGGAAGAACTATAGGGAATTCTTTTCGTAAGACAGTGGAAATCTAATTTGAATGAATATTTGCTTATTTGAATAAGTTTTGCTGAGGACGGCCCTTGGACTTAGGGCCGAAATATTCATTCAAAATAGATTTCCATCGTCTTACGAAAAAAATTCCCTTTTGTTCTTCTTGTTTTTGAAATCTACCAGGCAATCTAACGGTAATCTAATGGTAATTCTAGGCAATCTAAAATAATTCTTTTTAATAGAGATATAATTCTTTTTAATTTTTCGTTTTTCAGGGACTTATTCTTCTGGCAGTGGACAATGACTCGGATATTCGAAAAAATGTATGTCGAGCATTTGTGATGCTCCTCGAAGTTGCATTAGAAGCTTGTGAATTCTGGCTAAATTTGGCTGAAGTGTGTCGAGATGTTTTGGGACCATTTTTGCCCCAACTTATACCGGTGCTCATAAAGGGGATGAGATATTCAGAATTAGACGTTATATTGCTGAAGGTAAGAGGGATAACTTTGATTACTTTTACTTCAAAATCAAAGGACTGTATGAAAAATTTAGGGACTAATGGGGTATTTTGTGCAAATCGTTGAATTTTATGTAGGAATTTGTGTGAAGGTTAATGCTTGTTTATTGTCTTTAGTTATTCCATAGCTACCATAAGATCTATTGCACCAAATTTAGCTATCATGAGATCCATTGCATCAATTTTCAAATTAAATCCAAATCGATACCATGTCTGAAAAATGTAGGGACTAGTGTGGTATGTTGCACAAATCGTTGAATTTGTTGGCCCGACCAATATGGATTTTGATGCTATTGTTGTCATAAGTATTTCCACGTATGCTCTTATAGGAAAAGATGGGTCTCTTACGGCCCGTAGACATTCACTCTTGATAAATTTTCTTACTTCATTTGGGAATTGGTGGTAACGGTATAGAATTGACAAACGAGTCGGTTCATCTAATTGTGATAAGTTTGAGAGTTTCTGACACTATTCATCTTCATGTCAGCATAATCAAACAGTTCAATGAACTGACGCGAATAATTTTCTTTGGATAATTGGAATAAAATGGCTTGCTTAGCATATTCGTCCATCCTCAATTCCATTAGTGTATTACCTTGGGAAAAATTAAAACAAAATAAAATATAAAACGGGTATTAATTTTCTAATAAGACAGTCAGAAAATAACAAAAAAAAACTTTTTTTTTGTCACTGATAATATTAAAAGTCCAAATATCTCAGCTTCATCTCTGGAAGCCTTTGCCAACAGAAAAAAAAGGAAAAGAACAAATAAACTAACCTAAAATAAACAAAACATGCAAAAAGGGAAAAGTAACACAAACACTATACAAAAAAAAAAAACAATAAGAAAACATGCTGATTTTTCTGTATGTGTAGATACTGATTTAAATCGCTGTGCTAATTGTTTCTTGTGCCTCTTATTTAGTTCCTGTATGTTCTTTAAATTTGTGTATCAAATTTTGAAATTATAGCTGAAATAAATGGTTGATAGACATACTCTCTCTTAATTTATCCTTTTGAAATCTAGAACTAGAGATTTCCAACGTTAAGGTCATAAATTGTTGTTTTGTATATATTCCATTGTTGCCAGATGTTTGATTTTAAGTTACGCCATTGTAAAAGTGAAAATGCGCCGAAACCTCCATTTTTTTTCAGTAAAAATGCGCCAACTGAATGATCCTCCCTCCAAAAAAAAATTCCGATTAAAAAAAAAGAAATAGTGCGCAAACGCTTCAAAAAAGCGCAAATTCAGACCACTCTGATACTACCTCGCTTATAATAATTTTTTTCGAATTTGGTTACAAGATTTCTAAGTTTCATTGACTAATTTGTAGGCAAATTAATTGACTAATGAACTGAAGAATTTATTAGGCCGTGTTGGATAGTGCAGCCAAATCGAACTTCAGGTTTTTTTTTGTTTTTTTTAATCTGTCTAGATAAAGACCTGGTTATGTGATGAATTCAATCATTCCCATGGCTAAGAGGAAGACCCCCCCCCCCCAAGAAACATCCTCAAGAGCTAATTTTGGGGGAAAGTGATTCCTTCCCTACCTGGTCAGGCCCCTCGAAGTATGGGCACTGTTGCGTCTTTCTGAAGGAACATAAAATAAATAAACAGTGCCTGAATGAAAAAGGAAAAAAGGTAGACCCTTGCTTAGCATTAAATAACATCACTTCTGATTTCTTCTCATTAAACTGAAGGCCTATTTTTCCACATTCTACTTGGAACTGAATAAAATTCTCCAAACCGCGAAGGAGACGGCTCAGATTAAGTACATCGTCTGCATAATTTATTAGTGATGGATCAATTCCTCTCAGAATGTATGTCATATTTGACTTAGATTACGGTTTGACGTTGCTCTTATTAAATGCGGTAGGTGATGTCAATGCACCCTGCTTTACACCTTTTTTAACAGGAAGCACCCGGTTATTTGTCAAGTTTAGTGTTGTCGGTAGCTCAAACTCAGCTTTAAAATTTTGATACATATCATATAAAGGGTTTAACATACATGGGTCAACACCTGCTAGGCCCATGTCTAAAAAAATCTGCTCATGAACTAGTGAATCGAAGGCCCGTCTAACATCATGCGCAGCGAGAGCTATGCTCTCATAGCTTTTCTCAGCATCTATCAAGGCCGAAACGAGAACAGAAAAAGCATGGCCACAGCCTAGACTAGGCTGAAAACCGAATTGATGGTCTGAAACTGTGCATTTTGACCGCAGTTCGTCAACAATAAGTGCCTCAAATAACTTACAAAAAACTATAGCCGCAGTTATAGGTCGGAATGACGAGCACTGGCAAGGTGGCTATCCCTTTTTAGGCACAGGTGTTAGTATTCCTATTGAAAAAGAATCAGGCACAATACCCAGGTTAAAAATCATTTGAAAAAGAAGGGCAAGGTGCTCAAGGAACATCTCGCTGCCAAATAGCAGGTGAAGAATTGATACACTATCACAACCACAAGATTCCTTTTTTTTAGTTTTCTAATAGCAGTACGGACAAAACACCTCGTAATTATAATACCCGGACTGTTTTTTTCTCGCTTACGTGAGAAGAAATCCTCCAGTTTCACACCGAAACTTTTTTGTAGCCGGATATCAGGATCCGAAAATTCATCTGTAATACTGAACCCAATTATCTCGAGATACTGAGGTCATTGTTACATGAGACCTTTCTTTAAACAATGAAGACCAAAGTTTATTCGGGTGGGTAAGGACAGCCTGAGATGAAGAACGAATAATGGCACTACTGTGTAGTGTGATTCTTTCGTGAAATTACGTTTACTATGAATTCGAACCTTATTCACCCAACCGTCTCGTGGACAGCCAGCCTCACGCCAAACCGAAAGCCAAAATTTTGCCGAGTTACACACGTTCTGCAGAATAATATTTGCAGACCAGCCTGGTACTTCGGTACCAGGCCAGACCTGTCTAGACGGTACTGCTGACTGTTCAGCGAGACGTAATGCGTGCACAAGCTCACTAAAATAAATATTCAACCAAATCCGTGATTCCATCGGATATTTCATTAAACTAACTATCAGCAGATCAAAAGGAACACGGATATTTGAAACAAGTACATCACTAGTCGACTGAAATTAACTCAAAGACGTACATTTCCAATCAAACAAAATAAGGACACTTCTGGAGCCGTCCAGGAGGAGGCAAAACACTAAAATTTAAATCAATATTGAAAAAAAACGGAAATGGTGTGACGTAAAGTTTGAATCAGAAACAAGAAGCTCACTCGATGTAACTGATCGAGTGTGCATAACATGATCTAGGTTTGACACACTTCCCGACTTATGAATATATAAAAAATTCTTATTCTTAGACGTGAGTATAAACTCATCACCTAGCATAGCGAGTAACATATTAGCACGATTAGAACTTGAACAGTTGTTGCCGCTCATGTTATCCAGATCACAGTTAAAGTCACCTGTTATCAGACACGATAGTCAATACTTTTTTATTTTATCAATACACTGATAGCCTTACAATGCTTATTGCAAACAGTCTATCTGATCGATCATCACGATAGTCCGCAGGGAGGTACACGTTCACAATAACCATATCTTGGATTTTGACAGCGAGAAAGTCTAATCCCGAGTCAAACACAGAAGTAAATAGAGAGGATCAAACGTAAGTCGCAAGGCTGCCAGATGGCTGGCCATGAGTGTGAGAGCGTTTGGCTGCGATCGTAAAAACCTGATAGTTTGGTGACAGGTTCAATAAGGTAAGACTGAGAGAGGTTGCAAAATGTTCCTGCAAACACACAATATCATATCTTGAAAGAAGGTCCTTGATAAAAACAGAACAGTTAAGGAGATTTTCTATTTAAATTTCACATTGCAACTGCATGCTTAGCACCGGCGGGTTCTAGATTCATTTTGGTAGGGAATTCGTATTTATTGTCGCTTTATTAGCCGGACATGTTGTAGCATGTATGGCCTTTCTTTTTGCATAAGATCCGAAACATATCTTGAGTGCACATATTGTCCTTCGAGGGCTCTTTCCTGTATGTTCGACATAGAAGTTAGCTGAATTGGAAATCGTAAGTTGTAATTTCCTTTTTAAGAGTCAAATGTGATCGGAGGACAACCATTCTTCTCTCCCCACCCCTCTATCGCCCTTTTCCCCCAGATACTTCGAAACAAAATTTTGAGATAGCAATTTTGTTAAAAATGGTTCAAAGGTCAAATAGATTTGGTTCTAAGTTCGGTAAATCTCCGCCAACACTCGGGGCTCACGCTGCAAGTTATGTCAGTTGCTCATTGTTAACAAAAGGATCAGAGAGCAACCAGCCTGCTCTCCTTGTCTCCCTTTTCCCACAGCTGGTTCTTATTAAATTTTGAGATGTTCTTTTTATTTAAAATATTACCACAGTCAAATAGCTGGTTCCAGGTTTAATAACCTCCCCTCATCAAACAAAATTTTGAGATAGCAATTTCGTTAAAAATGGTTCAAAGGTCAAATAGATTTGGTTCTAAGTTCGGTAAATCTCCGCCAACACTCGGGGCTCACGCTGCAAGTTATGCCAGTTGCCCATTGTTAACATACAATATTATTATGGAATAGATGATCACGTAAAATTTGAAGGGGACTCTTTCAATATGAAATCAAAAGTTTTAGTGCTCTTTTTAAGAGTCAAAAGGGATTGGAGGGTAATTAGCCCTTCTCCCTCACGCCCTTTTTTCCCAAAATGCATCCGATAAAAGTTTAGATGTTTCAAATAACTACTATTCAGGGGTTGACAAATCCACCCAGTCTCTGAGGAAAGGACTGTAACTTATGCCAGCTGCTCATTACTTACATATTGGAGGGCTTCTGTGGAGCTATTGGTCAAATTGATCTTGTAGGGAGCTCATTCGATCAGAAATTGGATGCTCTAGTTCCTTTTTCAAGCACCCTTTTTAAGAGTCAGAAGAGGTTAGAGAGCAATCATCCCATCCCTTCCCGAGCCAATCAATTCCCTAAACGCATCCAATCAAATCTTGAGATTATTATTTTGTTGAATATAGTTTAGAATTATAGTAACTATGTCTTTTGGTTGCCACCCCCCCCCCCCCCAATCCGTAGCCCTCTGGATAAAGTCCGTAAGCTATGTAATTTACTCCTTCTTTACATATTAAATGAAGAAAAGAAGTTTTTAAAACTGAAAGTAAGTAATAATAGTAAAAAATAGTAAAATTTCAAATGAAGAGAAATTATTACGAATATAAGGGGGGTCGTCTCTTCCTCAAAACCTCGCTCTTTACGCTTAAGTTTGTTTTAGTACTTTTAGAAAAGCTTCTTATTATCCTAAATAAACGGCCCTCGTGAATCTAGAGTCATTCATAAAGAATTGGGGGAAAATTTTAACTTTAGTGCAAAGAGCGAGGTGTTGAGGAGGGGGTGACCATTATACATGTAATAATGCCAGAAAACCCGGCACCATCTTCACGGAAAAATCTCTTTCCTCGCGGAATTCTATCCCGGTTAAAATTCATCCCGAACAATTACCCTTAACATTTCCACGTGTAAAATTGAGTTGTCAAAGAGAACGTAAAACAAATAAAAATAATTTTAACCAGCGATTCTGACTGATTTTTCCTTGAAAAACTCATCCCCGGAAGCTTCCCTCCCCATGGAAGATTCTCCCCGTAGAAACTCCCCCCTCAAAATAAAATTCAACTTCCCCTCCCGCCCAAAATATGTGCATCTTTCCCAGTAACAAATACTGTACTTAAACAATGGGAAAATCTTATAACTTAGACCCTTCCCCTAGGGGCTGTGAGGAAGGGGATCATTTCATCTCCAAATGCAGAGTTATCAGGCTGTTTACCTATACTTAACGAAATGACTGTTTCAAAATTTTGATGAGACGATTTTGGAGAAAAAAGGGGCGTGAGAGGGGGCCTAGCTGTCCTTAAATTGTCATGGCTTCTTAAAAAGGGCATTATAATCTTCCATCCGAAGAAGCCCTCTCGTGGTATCCTTGGACAATTGAGTCGATGCGATCAGCCCTGGCGAAAAAAAAAAGAAAAACGAATAAACACGCGTCTATGATCTTTCTTCTGGCAAAAAACATAAAATTACACATTTTTCTAGGTAGGAGCTTGAAACCTCTAAAGTAGAGTTCTCTGACACACTGAATCTGATGGAGTAATTTTCATTGAAATTCCTTTAATTTTTGGGGTGTTTCTCTCCTTTTTCGAAATCAGGCAAATTTTCTCTGGCTCGTAACCTTTGATGGGTAACAATAAACTTAATGAATCTTTTTTATTTGGGATCCATAACAAGCCAATTCTTTTGATAAATCTACTGGCATTAAAATTCTGTTTTTTAGAGTTTCGGTTGCTATTAAGCCTCGTCGCTAAAACGAACCCGGTCAAAGTTCGTTACCACGAACTGTTTGATAGAATTTACTATTGAGAAAGGTTGGCATGTTTGACCTTCGGTGTCCACAAGGCTAAAGAGCATTCAGGTGAACCTTTCAGAGAATATTAAGGGGAATGTTGAACTAAATCGAAACACCTCATGTTCACTAGCGTTGTCAGAAGGGGTCGTAGGAGATTCTTCAGGTACTTGAAAAAAGTTGATCGTTAGTTTCTCTGTAATAGATAGCCCACTCTACATTGGCAAAACATAGACATCAAGCAGTTGGTACTACAGGTAAGAATATATGCAAAGACACTATCGGCAAAAGAGAGAAAAACGACCTTCAATGAAAAACAGGGCTTTTTACTTTTTGATATTATTGGCTACATATTAAAGAGTGTTCGAAGTTTTGATTAAATAGTGAGCTTTAGTGCCTAGGAACTTCTAAATGGGATTATTTGAAAGACTTTCTTTGTTGTAGTTTTATATAGAATTTTGCAAGCTTTGAAGTAAACATATATGCATACACAGCCGTATCCAGGAAGAGGTTAGAACCCTCCCTCAAAATTTGTGTCTGATCCGTAAAAAAGGGAGGTACGCGCATAGAGTTTGGGGTATAAAGTATACTGTCTGCATGGCTCGTACCCCTCCCCCAAGGCCATATCCACGGGCACTGTTTAGACTTGAATTACTCTGAGTTAAAGAGTTGGAGCTTCATCGGGTTGATGTTGCCGATAGTAAGCTAATCGCAAGATGACACCCACCCTTCTTGTGCGTGGTCTACCTCTGACATGTTTAAAGCCTTATGTAGTTGGGTCGAAGATGAGTCAAACGGGTGTTTGATTTGACCTGCAAAGTAGATGGCCCGACAGCGAGCAATACTCAAGCTGCTTCGAAAAGGATGGCAATTTAAAAGACCGGAGTATCTCTATGCTCTGTCAAACAATCAACAGCGTTCAATTTTTGAAATTGTTCTGCCTAGAGAGCGTCTCCCTTGACAAAGCTATGCCATGAAAGTTGTTATATTCTGTTTTGCTTCCTTTTCTTTTGTAGACTGGCACAAGTAGTCTTCCAGTCTGATGGGATTACTTCAGAGCGCTACACAATATTGAACAGCATATGCAGCAATATGATCATGGATGGACGGTCATTTTTTAGGATTTTTTGTGTCAGGCCGCATATTCCTGGCACTTCGCTGTTCTTCAGTTTTCGGGCTGCAGTTCTTCGGTCGTAAATTCAGTCCCATTGGGGAAGGTGTAGCATTGGGCGCAGAAGTAGTAAGTTGGCCGTCAATTTGGTCGGGTGGTTCTTAATTTAGTGGCTTCTCAAAGTGATCTTCCCAGAGGCGGAGGCACTGTAATTGGCCATAAGTTTTATTCGTGTTCTTCGAAAAGACGTTTTGGAGATAAGTCGTAATCTCCTTGTGTTGTGTTGAGTTCTCACAAAGGATCTTGTATGTGACTCCTATATCCTTTTTATAACGGCCTCTTGAAGCTCGAATGCCTTGCCTTCAATAAAAATCTTAGTGCTTCAAGATGTTATGCCCTTTGTTTGATAAATACAAAGACAAGTTTTTTCAACTGAACGCAAGGAGCAACAATAAAATTTAAAACGAACAGAAATTATTACGCATATAAGGGGGGCTGTTCCCTCTTTAATACCTCGCTCCAAGTTCTAAAAAAGAACTTAAGTGGAAAGAACGAGGTAATGAGGCTTCTGTTGATTTTAAGTTTCAATGTTGCTTCTTAACTTTGAGTTGAAAAAAATTGTTTGTTTATTTAGTTTCTGATAGTTTTTCAAATAATGCCGAGAAATCTGACCCCATTCCATGGAAAGAGCCTCCGATGGTCCCTTCCCCCCAAAAATGTCTGTATATTTCCCAATAGCCGATACTATATATAAACAGTGGGCCAAGTTTATACAGATCTTCCCCCAAGGAACTCGGGGGGGGGGTCAATTCATCCTTAAAATACGTTGTTATTATATCTTTTGACTATGTTGAATAAAAATTATATCTCCAAATTTTCATCGGGTAACTTTTGGGAAAAAAGGGGCGTGGGGTGGGGGCTAGCTGCCGTCCAATATGTTTGGTCACTTAAAAAGGGTACTAGAACTTTCAACTTCAGATCATATGAACCCAATCCTGATCTTCTAGGATCACTGGTTCGATACGATCATCTTTGAGAAAAAACAACAAATAAACACGCGTTTATGATCTTTCTTCTGGCAAAAAAAAAAAGTAAAATTCCACACATTTGTTTATAGGAACTTGAAACCTCTACAGTAGGATTCTCGGTTATGCTAAATCTGATCGTAAGATTTTCATTATGTTCACAATGTTTTTGGGTGAACAAAAACACTTTTGTTTTTGTTCACCCCCCTCCTCTTCTCAAAAATTGGGCATATATTCTCAGGCTTATAACTGTTGATACGTAGCGTTACAATCTGTATCTCTTATCTGTTGTTATCAAGAATATGTTTCTTATTGAGTTTTGGTTACTATTGATCCACATAGCTCCTTACTCACAGTTTGTTACTATGAGTTGTTTGATTTAATATATGTCGTCGTTCCCGAAATGGCTGACTTCTCGTCTGCAGACAATGATGGCAAATCACTCATTACTGATCCAGTATTTTTTCTTACACTTCTGGAATCCAGCAACACTAGTTGCTGCAGCAAGAAAATCTTCTTTTAAGACCTTGAATGCCCCTTCACTATTATTGTACTGCTCAAGGATCTTGAATCTGTTGGATATTTCCACTGGATACCGCCTCAGCCAGAGTGGGGTCTTGCTGGATGCCGTAGGTGTCAATTTTCCGCGGTGATTGGCTTTTTTTTACAGCTTTAAAGCGAAATCTGGTTTTGACTGCAATAAGCAGTGTTCCAAATACAGTGCCTCGAAAGGTGCAACAATCATGTATAGACGATAGCCATCACTGACGCATGATGATGTAGTCGAGCATTTTCTTCGTTGACCCATTGGCACGATACTAGGTATATCAGATATCTGGAGCCAAGGGTTTGCAATGGTAAGATTGTGGGCCAGACAGTATTTCAGCAATATCTCTCAATTGTAATTTAGGCTATCAACTGCTACGGTCCAAAGGCGAAATCTTATATGCTTGACTTATTTGAAGTAATAGGATTCATATTTCCTAGGAGGGCGCGGTAGTCATGGGGAGATACCTACAAAAGCTTGGAACTTAGTAGGGCTTCATTTACAGAACTCAAACCTTTCTTTTTCTTTGGCTTCATTTGTGGGGGCCCAGAACACAATTTGCGCTTTACTTAAAACAAAATACATTTGAAATTTTTTCAAATTTCTTACTTTCGTAATGGAAATATTATCAAAACTTTAAAGAACAAATGTCAGTACATATCAAAGAAACTGACAATCTATGGGTTATCAGCCCCACTCATATTAATTTTTGCTCATTTTGAGTCTGACTCGGTTATTTATTGTAGTTTCTGTTTGTTTTGATTTTAATTTATTTATTGATAGTGATTTCTTGTAGTTTTATGCTTTGAGGATTATTCGACTTTGTTTTTACTCATTCTTGGCTTAATGGAGCTCTTTAATTTTTTTTGAAAAACTTGTCTTGTTTAAAAAGCTTTATTAAGTTAATATAATCAACAGCACTCATCAATGCTATATTATATAAGAAAAATATATAAAAATAACTGACTTACCCAAAAACACACTGATAAAATAAATTAAGTCAAGATTCAGTAAAGTAATTTAAAAAAATCTTATGCGGGGATCCAATAGCGTCGATTAAGTTAATTCAATTAAGTCAATTAAGTTTTTGGAGAGAAGTGATTCCTTCCCTACCTGGTCAGCCCCCTCTAAGTATTGGCACTGTTGTGTCTTTCTGAAGGAACATAAAAAAAATAAACAGGGCCTGAATAAAAAAGGACAGCCAAGCAAGAACCAGATTCTGTTCCTGTTCTGTTTTTTTTGTAAAAACAGAAAAGAAAACAGAGCTACTCGCGGGGGGGGGGATTGATGGTCACAATTAGAGTATGAAGGATGTGAATAGTGCATTACAGATACATTAGAAATAGTGAATCATGGTGAATTAAGATAAGTGCTGATGAAAACAGAGCTGAGAGTGACTGAATTGTTAGCATCAATCACCATAAGACGTTATCCAATCCGATATTTTTGGTGAAAGAATTAATCAACACCAGATATTTTAAAAACATACACTGCCATCCGTCAGAGCTTTTATAATCCATCAGAAGTTCTCAATAGGTTTTTATATTGAGATTATTTGTTTTGGGTAAACGTTGGCCGTTCCGATCGTTGTCCGGTCTCCCATATGATAATTTTCATATTTAGTATTTTCCAAACTTAAACTCTTGAATTGAATTCTTGGTAGATGTAAATATCCAAAATACCTAATAATGTGGTACGCTGAAGAACTAGACATGTCAAGAGATTTAGGTCAAGCAATAAACCTTGAGGTGGAGCAGAACCCCGTAGCTTCTTCCCCGTTGCCCTACCGGATCGTGACTGGTGGCAGAAACTTGGATTGCGACGAATTGAAGGATTACCGACGGATTTTTGATCCTGAATTTTTCGTGCGCGATCTAGAGACTAAAGTTTGGAAGCACAGGTGAGGAGGAAACAACCCGTAAAAATCACAGAACCTTAACGAAATTTACACCACCAGATTCAGCGTATCAGAGAATCCTACTGTAGAAGTTTCAATCTCCTATCTACAATTAAACAAACAAAAACAGTTTTTTTAAGTAAAAGTAAGGAGCGACATTAAAACTTAAAACGATCAGAAATTACTCCGTATATGAAAGGGGCTTTTTCTCTTCAACGCCCCGCTCTTTACGCTAAAGTTTTTTACTGTTTTAAAATGAAGAGTTAAGAGAAAGAGTCAAACTTTAGCGTAAAGAGTGGGACGTTGAGGAGGAAAAGCCCCTTTCATATAAGGAGTAATTTCTGTTCGTTTTAAGTTTTAATGTCGCTCCATATTTTCATTTATAAAAACTTGCTTTTTTTTGGTTTAATTTCTGGACGTCTTTGAATTAATGTATGGTTTGATCTTGGCTCTCCACATATAAATAATTAAAACGAAATTTGAATATTAATTTTTTGAGCTAAATGTTGTTTTTTTTCACAGTTTTAATCGGAAGATTTTGAGAAAAAAAGGAGCGAGGGAGGAGGCCTAGTTGCCCTCTTATTTTTTGATTACTTAAAAAGGCAACTATAACTTATAATTTTTACGAACGTTTTCGTAAGTAAAAAATATACGTAACTTACGAGTTAAATTACGTAGCGAACTTCAATATTCGTATGTTTTTATAACGTATATGAGGGGGTTCAACCCTCGTCAATACCTCGCTCTTTACACTAAAGTTTAAATTTTGTCCCAATTCCTTAAGAATGACCCCTGAATCACGAAGGCTGTAGAATAAATAGTTGAAATTACTAAAAATATTTTAGCCTAAAGAGCGAGGTATTAAGAGGAGGTAGACCCCTTATATGCGTAATAATTTCTGTTCGTTTTAAGTTTTAATGCTGCTTCTCACTTTCAGTAGAAAACACTTTTCATGTTTATTTTTTCATTGTTTATTTTTTTTAAATAATGCTAGAAAATCCTGCGCCCCTCCATTGAAAGTCTCTTCCCCCATGAGAAGTTCCTCCATGGTATAACCCTCCCCCCTCAAATATCTCCCCAAACCAAACAAATCCCCCTGAAAACGTCTGCACACTTCTTAGTAACCATTACTATATGTACACACTGGTCAAAGATTGTAACTTGCAGCCCCTTCCACTGGGACTACAGGGGAGTAAGTCGTCCCCAAAGACATAGTTATTGGGTTTTTAGACTATGATGAATAAAATGGCTATCTCAGAATTTTGATCCGGTGACTTTGGGGAAAAATGACCGTGGGAGTAGGCCTTGGTGCCCTCCAATTTTTTGGTCACTTAAAAAAGGCACTAGAGCTTATCATTCCGTTAGAATGAGCCCTTTCGCGACATTATAGGACCACTGAGTCGATACGATCACCCATGGGAAAAAAACAAATAAACACTCATCCGTGATTTGTCTTCTGGCAAAAATGCGAAATTCCACATTTTTATAGATTGGGGCTTGAAACTTCTACAACAAGATTCTCTGATACGCTGAATCTGATGGTGTGATTTTCGTTAAGATCGTATGACTTTTAGGGGGTGTTTCCCCCTATTTTCTAAAATGAAGCAATTTTTTCAGGCTCGTAACTTTTGATGGGTAAGACTAATCTTGATGAAACTCATATATTTAAAATCAGCATTAAAATGCCATTCTTTTGATATAACTATTGGTATCAAAATTCCATTTTTTTTTAGATTTTTTGTTACTATTGAGCCTGGTCGCTCCTTACTACAGTTCGTTACCAGGAACTGTTTAAAAATGTGGAATTTTGTATTTTTTGTCAGAAGGCAGATCACAAATGCGTGTTTATTTGTTTGTTTTTTGTTGTTGTTTTTTTCCAGGGGTGATCGTATCGACCCAGTGGTCCTAGAATGTTGCGAGAGTTCATTCTAACGGAAATGAAAAGTTCTAGTGCCCTTTTTAAGTGACCCAAAAAATTGGAGGGCACCTAGGCCCCCGTCGCACGCTAATTATTTTCCCAAAATCACCGGATCAAAATTCTGAGATAGCCATTTTATTCAGCGTAGTCGAAAATCCTTACAACTATACCTTTTGGGATGACCTACTCCCCCACAGTCCCCGTGGGAGGGGCTAAAAGTTACTAACACTGACCAGTGCTTACATATACTAATGGTTATTGAGAAGTGTACAGACGTTTTCTGGGGCGTTTTCATTTGGTTGGGGGCAGGGGTTGAGAAGAGGGGGATATGTTGGGGGAACTTTTCATGGAGGAATTTGTCATGGGGGAAAAAATTTCCATGAAGGGAGCGCAGGATTTTCTAGCATTATTAAGAAAAAAACAATGAAAAAATAAATATGACAAAGTTTTTCAACTGAAAGGAACAGAATATTCCTGTTATTATTTTACTGTAAATGTTCCATACTAATTTCTGTTAAAAGGAACAGAAATTATTACGCATATGAGGGGCTCACCTCCTACTAATACCTCGCTCTTTACGCTAAAGTATTTTTAGAAATTTCAACTATTTATTCTACAGCTTTTGTTATTCAGGGGTCATTCTTAAGAAATTGGGACAAAATTTAACCTTTAGCGTGAAGAGTGAGGCACTGACGAGGGGGTTAACCCCCTCATATATGTAATAAAAATATGAGAATACAGAAGTTCGTTACAAAAGCTAATTTGTAAGTTGCGTATATCTTTAACTGATAAAATTAATTTTTACTAATAATTTTACTAATAAAAACATTCATAAAAAATTAAAAGTTCTAGTTGCCTTTTTAAGTAACCAAAAAATCGGAGGGCAACTAGACCTCCATCCCCGCTTCTTTTTTGCCTCAAAATCATTCGATCAAAACTATGAGAAAACCATTTAGTAAAAAAAAAAAAAAATAAATAGGCAAATTTCGTTTTAGTTATTCATCTGCGGAGAGCATAAATCAAAACATGCACTGATTCAAAAACGTTCAGAATTTAAATTAAATAAAAACAAGTGTTTTTTAATTTAAAATAAGGAGTGACATTAAAACATAAAACGAACAGAAATTACTTCAAAAATGAAAGGGGCTGCTTCCTCATCAACGCCCCGCTCTTTACACTAAAGTTTTTTACCGTTTTAAAGGTCGCTTGGTGTTGTTCCATAATTTTGAGCAATTGTAGCTACAAAAAAACAAAAACAAAAAAAAAAAACACTTTAGTGTAGTGTCATTTCATGAGAATTGAACAGGAAAAACAGGTAGAAGGACTAGATTTCTGTTTGAGTTTTTTGAGCCCTAGTTTAAAAACCAAGTTATCGCAAATTGTTTGAAGAACACTTTTTTGCTGTTTAACAGGAACTTGTTTGCATACTTCTACATTTGTGGAAATAATGTTTACTTTGAAAGTAAATTGCAAATAATACTTGGAAATAAATTCATTCAGACCCCATGTGAAGTTTTGACGTTTTATAGCTTTTTGTTGCATAAAATCATGTTTAAATCACTCTTTCTCCTGACCCAACTTCTCATATTTCGGGTGTATTCCACGTTATAACTACCAAACATAGAAAATTTATTGAAAATAGTAGTTCTAAAACTTGTAAGTTCATCCTTATAAGTTAGGTAATATTTCAAATTGTCCGGTATATCTGAAATATTATCGCACATTTGGGCATTGCGGTCAGTTTTATTTATTACGTCCCGGCATATGGATTTCAACGTGTAAGGATGAAAAACTGCGTTATTTACTGAAAGATAATTGGCCACGCTTCCCTTTGAGGTGTAAAAGAAAGAAGCAAGCTTTAAAGGAGTCGCATTATTTGAGTTTATAGGATTTATGACTGCACCCTTGGACAATAGTAACCTACACACATCCAAGTGACCGTTCTGTGCGGCAAGATGTAAAGGGGTGGAGTTACTAGAATTTAAAGCATCTATTGTAGCACCATTTGAAATTAATAACTGACAGGCATCTAGTTCTCCAGAAGAAGCAGCATAATGTAGAGGTGTTTCATTCATAAAATCTATGGCATCTATTGTAGCACCGTTTGAAATCAATAGCAGAGAAATGTCTAGATCTTCAGTATCAACAGCTATATGCAAAGGAGTTTGATTATATGAATTTATAGCATCTAGTCTAGCACCCTTTGAAATTAGTAGTCGACAACTATCTTGATTTTTGGTCTCAACAGCTGTATGTAAAGGCGTTTCACCCAAAGAATCTATGTTATCTATTATAGCACCCTTTGAAATTAGTAGCTGACAAATTTCTGAATTACGAATTGCAACAGCTCCATGTAAAGGTGTTTTTTTCTCAGAATCTATGGCATCTATTGTTGCACCCTTAGAAATCAATAGCTGACACATATCTATATATCCTTTGATAGCAGCTGTATGTAGAGGTGTTCTATTCCTACTATCTATGGTATCTATTGTAGCACCCTTTGAAATTAGTAGCTGACAAATTTCTGAATTACGAATCGCAACAGCTCTATGTAAAGGTGTTTTTTTTTCAGAATCTATGGCATCTATTGTTGCACCTTTAGAAATTAATAGCTGACATATATTTAGATTTTCATTCGTAACAGCCATATGTAAAGGTGTTTTTTTCTCAGAATCTATGGCATCTATTGTTGCACCCTTAGAAATCAATAGCTGACACATATCTATATATCCTTTGATAGCAGCTGTATGTAGAGGTGTTCTATTCCTACTATCTATGGTATCTATTGTAGCACCCTTTGAAATTAGTAGCTGACAAATTTTCGAATTACAAATCGCAACAGCTCTATGTAAAGGTGTTTTTTTCTCAGAATCTAGGGCATCTATTGTTGCACCCTTAGAAATTAATAGCTGACATACATTTAGGTTTTCATTCGTAACAGCCATATGTAAAGGTGTTTTTTTCCTAGAATTTATAGCATCTATTGCAGCACCCTTAGAAATCAATAGGTGACACATATCTAAATTTCCTTTCATAGCAGCTGTATGTAGAGGTGTTCTATTCCAACTATCTATGGTATCTATTGTAGCACCCTTTGAAATTAAAAGCTGACAAATTTTTGAATTACAAATCGCACCCTTTGAAATCAATAGCTGACATATATCTAAATATCCTTCCATAGCAGCCATATGTAAAGGTGTTTTTTTCTCAGAATCTATGGCATCTATTGCAGCACCCTTTGAAATCAATAGCTGACATATATCTAAATATCCTTCCATAGCAGCCATATGTAAAGGTGTTTCTTTCCTAGAATTTATGGCATCTATTGCAGCACCCCTTGAAAGCAATAGCTGACAAATATCTAGATTTCCAGTATTAACAGCTGTATGTAAAGGTGTTTCTTTCCAATATTCTATGGCATCTATTGCAGCACCCTTTGAAATCAATAGCTGACAAATATCTAGATTTCTAGTATTAACAGCTGTATGTAAAGGTGTTTCTTTCCAATATTCTATGGCATCTATTGCAGCACCCTTTGAAAGCAATAGCTGACAAATATCTAGATTTCTAGTTATAACAGCTATATGTAAAGGTGTTTCTTTCCTAGAATTTATGGCATTTATTGCAGCACCCTTTGAAAGCAATAGCTGACAAATATCTAGATTTCTAGTATTAACAGCTGTATGTAAAGGTGTTTCTTTCCAATATTCTATGGCATCTATTGCAGCACCCTTTGAAAGCAATAGCTGACAAATATCTAGATTTCTAGTACTAACAGCTGCATGTAAAGGTGTTTCTTTCATAGAATTTATGACATCTATTGCAGCACCCTTTGAAAGCAATAGCTGACAAATATCTAGATTTCTACTCTTAACAGCTATATGTAAAGGTGTGTTTTTCCTAGAATTAATAGCATCTATTGCAGAACCCTTTGAAAGCAATAGCTGACAAATATCTAGATTTCTACTCATAACAGCTATATGTAAAGGTGTGTCTTTCCTAGAATTAATAGCATCTATTGCAGCACCCTTTGAAAGCAATAGCTGACAAATATCTAGATTTCCATTCGCAAGAGCTATATGTAAAGGTGTTTCTTTCAAAAAATTAATGGCATCTATTGCAGCACCCTTTGAAAGCAATAGCTGACAAAAATCTTGATTTTCATTTGCAAGAGCTATATGTAAAGGTGTTTCTTTCAAAAAATTTATGGCATCTATTGCAGCACCCTTTGAAAGCAATAGCTGACAAATATCTAGATTTCCAGTCTTAGCAACTGTATGTAAAGGTGTTTCTTTCCTAGAATTAATGGCATCTAATGTTGCACCCTTAGAAATTAATAGCTGACATACATTTAGGTTTTCATTCGTAACAGCCAAATGTAAAGGTGTTTTTTTCTCAGAATCTATGGCATCTATTGCAGCACCTTTTGAAATCAATAGCTGACATATATCTAAATATCCTTCCATAGCAGCTGTATGTAGAGGTGTTCTATTCCAACTATCTATGGTATCTATTGTAGCACCCTTTGAAATTAGTAACTGACAAATTTTTGAATTACAAGTTGCAACAGCTCTATGTAAAGGTGTTTTTTTCTCAGAATCCAGGGCATCTATTGTTGCACCCTTAGAAATTAATAGCTGACATACATTTAGGTTTTCATTCGTAACAGCCATATGTAAAGGTGTTTTTTTCTCAGAATCTATGGCATCTATTGCAGCACCCTTTGAAATCAATAGCTGACAAATATCTAAATATCCTATCATAGCAGCTGTACTTAGAGGTGTTCTATTCCCACTATCTGTGGTATCTATTGTAGTATTCTTTGCAAGTAGCTGCCAAATTTTTGAATTACAAATCACATCTATTGCTGCACCCTTTGAAAGCAATAGCTGACAAATATCTAGATTTCCAGTCTTAACAGCTATATGTAAAGGTGTTTCTTTCCTAGAATTGATGGCATCTATTACAGCACCCTTTGAAAGCAATAGCTGACAAATATCTAGATTTCCATTCATAACAGCTATATGTAAAGGTTTTTCTTTCCAAAATTTTATGGCATCTATTGCAGCACCCTTTGAAAGCAATAGCTGACAAATATCTAGATTTCCAGTCTTAGCAACTGTATGTAAAGGTGCTTCGTTCCAATAATTTATGGCATCTATTGCAGCACCCTTTGAAAGCAATAGCTGACAAATATCTAGATTTCCATTCATAACAGCTATATGTAAAGGTGTTTCATTCCAAAATTGTATGGCATCTATTGCAGCACCCTTTGAAAGCAATAGCTGACAAATATCTAGATTTCCAGTCTTAGCAACTGTATGTAAAGGCGTCTCTTTCCTAGAATTAATGGCATCTATTGTAGCACCCTTTGAAATTAATAGCTGACATACATTTAGGTTTTCATTCGTAACAGCCATATATAAAGGTGTTTTTTTCTCAGAATCTATTGCATCTATTGCAGCACCCTTTGAAATCAATAGCTGACACACATCTAAATATCCTTCCATAGCAGCTGTATGTAGAGGTGTTCTATTCCAGCTATCTATGGCATCTATTGTAGCACCCTTTGAAATTAGTAGCTGACAAATTTTTGAATTACAAATCGCAATAGCTCTATGTAAAGGTGTTTTTTTCTCAGAATCCAGGGCATCTATTGTTGCACCCTTAGAAATTAATAGCTGACATACATTTAGGTTTTCATTCGTAACAGCCATGTGTAAAGGTGTTTTTTTCTCAGAATCTATGGCATCTATTGCAGCACCCTTTGAAATCAATAGCTGACAAATATCTAGATTTCCAGTCTTAACAGCTATATGTAAAGGTGTTTCTTTCCTAGAATTTATGGCATCTATTGCAAAACCCTTTGAAAGCAATAGCTGACAAATATCTAGATTTCCACTCGTAACAGCTATATGTAAAGGTTTTTCTTTCCAAAATTGTATGGCGTCTATTGCAGCACCCTTTGAAAGCAATAGCTGACAAATATCTAGATTTCCATTCGTATCAGCTATATGTAAAGGTGTTTCTTTCAAAAAATTTATGGCATCTATTGCAGCACCCTTTGAAAGAAATAGCTGACAAATATCTAGATTTCCCGTCTTAGCAGCTATATATAAAGGTGTTTCTTTCCTAGAATTTGTGGCATCTATTGCAGTACCCATTAATATCAATAGCTGACACGTATCTAGATATCCTTTCATAACAGCTGTATGTAGCATTTTACCCAAAGAATCTATGTTATCTATTGTAGCACCCTTTGAAATTAGCAGCTGACAAATTTCTGAATTGTGGTCCGCAACAGCTCTATGTAAAGGTGTTTTTTTCTCAGTATCTATGCCATCTATTGTTGCACCCAAATTTAGATTTCCATTCGTAACAGCTATATATAAAGGTGTTTCTTGCCTAAGATTTATGGCATGTATTGCCGCACCCTTTGAAATCAATAGCTGACAAATATCTAGATTTTCAGTCTTAACAGCTATATGTGAAGGCGTTTGTTGAAAAGAATTTATGCCATCTACTTTAGAACCCTTTGAAATTAGTAGTTGACAAGTATCTATATCTCTGGTCACAGCAGCTATATGTAGAGGCGTTCTATCTCCATAATCTTTGACATCTCTTGTAGCACCTTTTGGAATCAAAGTTCTTCTAATTTTGGAAGATACAACATTTTCACCTTTGTCCTCTTCGTTACATGAACGTTTATTTTTCGCTGATATCTTCGGCATGGTTCTCTGTAATAAATTGAGGTGACCTTGCTTAAGCGTCTTTTTATATTGGTACCTTACGTCATGAATGACGTCAATATCTTTGGCGTCACAAATGACGTCATTTTGGTAATCAAGGATATTCAACATCCTAATGTTTTTAAGTTTTAGTGTGACTTTTTTATTATTTTACATATATAAAGTAATTTTTATGTTATTTCAACTTGTAGATGCATCTTCTGTCAAAAATATATCAAACAGAGAAAAAGGTTTTACCTTTTTAGGTGGAAATGGTAAAGGACGAACCCTATTTGAAACTTAAGTCATCATTTAGTTTTAATTGAACACCATATATAGTTGTATCCTACGATTATGATATCATTCATGATAATGACAAAATTAATTATACTGAATTTTTGATGCTGTATACTGTGATACTGTATATGACAAAAAAAATGATAGTATATTTGGCAAAAAATTATTTTTATTTCAAATATTATGTTGGGGACTTACAAAAGATATGTTAGTATCTTTTAAAATGTACTCTAAAATAGGTCTCTATGATGTTCTAGTGCCCTACTAATAGGGGAGACGGAAAATATATAGAAAAATGAGGACACGTCAGTGCTCCCAATGCAATAAATGATTTATCATGTCGTTCTAGCCAAAGGACTCAAAGTTCCACATTTACAGTTTTCAGTCATGATGAATTCAATCGTATGCTTTTCATTTTGATTCGGCATTTTTTCTTTTTTTTTGGGGGGGGGGGGTCAAGCTAAGTTTTGTAAATGCTTTTAAATTTGTGTTAAAAACAACATTTACTATTAAAACTAATTAAAATAACAGTTATTCATGGGATTCGGCTTGAATTCAGCTAGAACTGGGTTTTTTTTTTCACATATACTGTTACGCTTCTTTATTATTACTGTTTTACCGCCATCCTCTGTAGATCTTCTTCTATATTGTGGGTAACTATCATTGTCAGTAATTGTGTTGGTTACTAAAAGTTGAGGATATTGCTTTGTGCACCTTCCTTTGGCCATGCATGGTGAATTTTCGTTCAGTGCACCGCAAGGTCCATGTATCATATTTTTTACAATAATGTCATGGGGGGGGGGCGAAGTGCCCCCCCTCCCAACTAGGTGTTGGGGTGCGTGAAGCACCACCCCAACAGCTAGTATATATATATATATATATATATATATATATATATATATATATATATATATATATATATATATATATATATATATATATATATATATATGTTTTTAACTACGTAAAACTTGTGAATATACAACATTCTTCGCTGTACCATTGTTTGTGCACATAAATAGATTGTCAGGTTTACCGACTCTTGAACATGCAACATATAATTGTCCATGGGAAAACAATCCGTATTCAGATCTATTACCGCATTTTTCTAATGATTGCCCTTGAGCCTTGTTGATGGTGATTGCTAATCGAATATTCCCTGTGTCCCCGTCGTCATTTATATATCCCCCCTGTGCCCTTCCGGCGTCCCCGTTGTAGTCGTGTCCTGGCCGTCATTTGTGTCCCAGTGTCTTGGTCTGTAATTTCTCTTTGAGTGTCCCGGTCGTCATTTATATCTGTGTCCCGATCGTCATTTGTGTCCCGGTGTCCCGGTCTGTGATTTCTCTTTGAGTGTCCCGGTCGTCATTTATATTCCTTGTTTCCTGGTGTCCCGGTCGTCATTTGTGTCCCGGTGTCCCAGTCTGTAACGACATAAAGTCTTCAATGGCTCTGGTAGTGCAGCCAGTTTAACTTTCCCTGAGGCGCAACATATTCCCATTGTTTCACCATTAAATTTCAAGGCCTTGCAATAGGGACAAATTTTAGACATAGTCCCGATTTGAACACATCTACTCAAGCTATAATCATCGACTGGGCTGTACCTGAATGCCAGGCGACAATTTTCAGGTTGCTCTTGTGATTCCTCGGCACGCTTTCTTCTGGTGATTTCTCTTTGAGACGCAAGCCTGTTTTCACGCTGTTGTTGTGATTCGACGGCACGCTTTCTTTTTATACTTTCCCTATTAGCCGCAAGCCTGTTTTCACGCTGTTGTTGTGATTCCTCGGCACGCTTTCTTTTTTTCTTTCTCTATTAGCCGCGAGCCTTTTGGCGTGAACTCTTTGAGCAGCTTCCTCGGCTGTTTCTTCTGCCATTGTAGGTTCCTCTGTCATTTGGGCGCGAAGCCTGTTTTCACGCTGTTGTTGTGATTCCTCGGCACGCTTTCTTTTCTTGCCTTCTCTATTAGCCGGAAGCCTTTTGGCATGAGCTCTTTGAGCATCATCCTCGGCTGTTTCTTCTGTCATTGTAAGTTCTTCTGTAATTTTAAGATCTAAATTAAAATTTTCTCTTTGAAAGGCCTTCTTATATACTTATAATGACGTCATATACAAAGCCTTTGACGTCATAACAAACATGACGTCAGTCGACAAGCAACTTCATGACGGCATAATGATACATCCTTATAATGACGTCAGTCAACAAACGTGACGTCAGTCGAAACACAAATATAACGTCAGTCAGCACACAAACAACTCGTTTTATATATCTATATATATAAAAATAAGTTGTCTGTGTGTGGATCTGTGGATGGATCAGGTGACGTCATGTTTCGGCTGACGTCATGAAATTAGTTGCCATCATTTTTGCTTTGAAGGTGACGTCATTCAAGTTATATAAGACATATGTTCGCCGTCATGTTTCGGCTGACGTCATGAAATTAGTTGCCATCATTTTTGCTTTGAAGGCGTGACGTCATTCAAGTTATGTAAGACGTATGTTCGCGTAGAATTCTATTAATGCTTAAGTTTATAATGACTGATGAAGATGCTCAAAGAGTCTATGCCAAAAAACTTGCTGCTGATAGAGAAAGTCAGAAAAGAACGCGTGCCGAGGAACTACCAGAGCAACGCGAAAGCAGACTTGCTGCTAAAAGAGAAAGTGAAAAAAGAAGGCGTGCCGAGGAACTACTAGAGCAACGCAGAAGCAGACTTGCTGCTAAAAGAGAAAGTGAAAAAAGAAGGCGTGCCGAGGAATCAAAAGACCAGCAGGGAAACAGGCTTGAGGCTGATAGAGAAAGAAAGAACAGAAAGCATGCCGAGGAACTACCAGAGCAACGCAGAAGCAGACTTGCTGCTAAAAGAGAAAGTGAAAAAAGAAGGCGTGCCGAGGAATCAAAAGACCAGCAGGGAAACAGGCTTGCTGCTGATAGAGAAAGTAAGAAAAGAAAGCGTGCCGAGGAATCAGAGCAATCTGAAAGTTATCGCCTGGCATTCAGGTACAACCCAGTCGATGATTATAGCTTGAGTAGATGTGTTCAAATCGGGACAATGTCTAAAATTTGTCCCTATTGCAAGGCCTTGAAATTCAATGGTGAAACAATGGGAATGTGTTGCGCCTCAGGAAAAGTTAAACTTCCTCTATTGGGTGCACCACCAGAGCCATTGAAGACTTTCCTTACTGGAACTACGTCAGAATCTAAGCGTTTTTTGTCAAAAATCAGACAATACAACTCATGTTTCCAAATGACGTCGTTTGGAGCCCAAATCGAAAATCCAGATCAATTTATGTCTACTTTCAAAGTAAAAGGGCAAATTTATCATAAAGCAGGGTCCCTTCTACCATTCTCAGGCGAGAATCATAAATTTTTACAATTGTACTTCATCAGTGATAGAAATTCTGAATTGAATGCACGTTGCGAAATTTCTCCCAACGTTGAAAGGACAATCGTTTCCCAATTGCAACATCTTTTCCACGAAAATAATAAGTTAGTGCGTCTGTTCAAAACAGCCATCGATTTGATGCCTACTGATACTCATAAAATTGTTATTTCCGCTGACAAAACGCCTCCTGGCCAACATGTGCGTAGATACAATGCTCCGACTATCGACGAAGTGGCAATCGTTATGGTCGGTGATCAGTTTTTACCTCGAGATATTATTCTACATAAGCGAAACGCTCAGTTGTTAAGAATTGCTGAAACTCATCGATGCTACGATGCCCTACAATATCCTATCATTTTTTGGGATGGAGCCGACGGCTATCACTTTAATATTAAATTGATGAATCCAGCCACTAACAAAGAAATGAATAAGAAATGCAGTGCAATGCATTATTATTCCTATAGACTAATGATTCGGCAGGATGAAGAAAATTATATTTTAAAATGCCGTGAATTGTTTCACCAATTTATGGTTGATATGTATGCTAAAATTGAATCAGAATGTTTGCTATATATCCGCCTGAATCAGACCAAGCTCCGCTCTGAACAATACATTCATTTGCGAGATGCAGTTATAAATGACGGTAATACCACAAACGTTGGAAGATTAACAATTTTACCTTCGTCATATGTTGGCAGTCCCCGTCATATGCATGAATATGCTCAAGATGCTATTGCGTATGTTCGTCTCTATGGTCGTCCAGATTTATTTATTACATTTACATGTAATCAATCTTGGGACGAGATACTGCAGCTTTTACTTCAAGGACAATCGGCGGTTCATAGGCATGACATTACGGCACGTGTCTTCCGGCAAAAGTTGAAATCACTGATAAACTACCTTGTAAAACATGAAGTGTTTGGGTCAGTGCGATGCTGGATGTACTCAGTGGAATGGCAAAAACGAGGTTTGCCACACGCACATATACTAATCTGGCTACATAAAAAAATTACTTCAAACGAAATTGATGATGTGATTTCCGCTGAAATACCTGATAAAAATGTCGATAAGGGGTTACATGATATTATTGTAAAAAATATGATACATGGACCTTGCGGTGCACTGAACGAAAATTCACCATGCATGGCCAAAGGAAGGTGCACAAAGCAATATCCTCGACTTTTAGTACCCAAAACAATTACTGGCAATGATGGTTACCCACAATATAGAAGAAGATCTACTGAAGATGGCGGTAAAACAGCAATAATAAAGAAGCGTAACGGTACCACCATCGAAGTAGATAACCAGTGGGTTGTTCCATATTCCCCTTTATTATCAAAAACATTTAATGCACACATAAACGTTGAATACTGTAACTCCGTAAAGGCAATCAAATACATATGTAAATACGTCAACAAAGGCAGTGACATGGCAGTTTTTGGCTTGCAGTCCGAAATCAAAGATTTCGATGAAATCGTAGAATATCAGGCTGGAAGATACATAAGCAGTAATGAAGCTGTTTGGCGAATTCTTTCATTTCCGATACATGAACGTAGTCCAGCTGTTGTTCACTTAGCGGTACATTTACAGAATGGTCAACGTGTTTATTTCACGGAAACCAACGTGCAACAAAGAGTCCTGAATCCACCGGATACAACATTAACAGCTTTTTTTTCGCTTTGCAAAAATAATTCTTTTGCGAAAAAACTGCTGTATACTGAAGTGCCTTCGTATTACACGTGGAATACTAAAAATAAAGTATTTGAACGTCGAAAACAGGGTAAGTCAGTCGACGGCCAACCTACCATCTTCAAAGATACCACGATAGGAAGACTCTACACCGTTCACCCCAATCAACATGAATGCTTCTTTCTACGCCTGCTTTTGGTGAATGTACCCGGTCCGACATCCTTTGAGTATTTGAGGACTGTAAATGGTACTATACATGACACTTACCGTAGTGCATGCCAAGCTCTGAATTTATTGGAGAATGACCAACACTGGGATAACTGCATCAATGACGCGTGCGAAACGTCAACCCCAAGTCAAATTCGTGCATTGTTTGGCATCAGTTTAACAACTTGCTCTCCATCAGCTCCTACAGATTTATGGGAAAAATATAAGTCAAAAATGTCCGAAGATATACTTCATCGAAAACAGTTAGAGACGTCAGACATGACTTTTGATTTTACACCAGAAATTTATAACTACACTTTAGTTGTTATAGAAGATTTTTGCATAAGTATGGCAAACAAACCTCTTCAGGGTTTGGGAATGCCTTCACCTAACCGTATCGCTGCTGTTTCGACATGTGTAGAATTGGATCGTGAACAAAGTTACAGTACGAGTGATCTATTGTCGTATGTACAAAATAACATTTCCAAGTTAACGTCGGAACAAAAAGACATTTATGATACGATAATGTATTGTGTCGATAACAACGTTGGAGAAATTTTCTTTTTGGATGCGCCAGGAGGTACTGGTAAAACGTTTGTGATAAAACTGATTCTGGCATCAATTCGATCTAAAAATGATATAGCGTTGGCAATTGCGTCGTCCGGAATAGCCGCAACATTGCTGCCTGGTGGAAGAACTGCTCATTCCGCTTTGAAATTGCCTCTGAACTTGCATTCTACAGAAACTCCCACGTGCAATATTTCCAAATCATCTGGGATGGGTAAAGTATTGCAGCAATGCAAACTTATTATTTGGGATGAGTGCACAATGGCACACAAAAAATCGCTCGAGGCTCTGGATCAATGCTTGAAAGATTTGCGAGGGAAGTCGAAACCCTTTGGCAGCACCTTAATATTGCTTGCGGGAGATTTCAGGCAAACATTACCTATAATACCTAGATCAACTCCTGCAGACGAAATGAATGCTTGCCTGAAAAATTCTAATTTATGGGCACACGTAAAAACATTAAAATTAACTACAAATATGCGTGTCCGATTGCAAAACGATGACTCTGGTCAAACATTTTCAGATCAATTGCTGGCAATGGGAAACGGAAAGCTCCCAGTAGACTCAATTTCAGGACGTATACAACTACCTGCTGATTTCTGTAATTTAGTGACGTCCAAAAATGAATTGATTGAAAAAGTATTTCCGAATATTCTAAAAAATTATAAAAATAATAAATGGCTAAGTGAAAGAGCGATTCTCGCACCCAAAAATATAGACGTCCACGAAATCAACAATATTGTTTTGACCAAGATTCAAGACCAGGCAGTCCTTTACAAGTCAGTCGACACAGTTTTGGAACCAAATGAAGCGGTTAATTATCCATCTGAATTTTTAAATTCCATAGATCTTTCAGGGTTTCTACCACACGTGCTACAACTAAAAATAGGCGTACCAATAATATTGTTACGTAACATAAACCCACCAAAGCTTTGCAATGGCACTCGACTTGCCGTAAAAAAAACAATGGAAAACCTAATAGAGGCCACAATCCTGACAGGGCCTTTTGAGGGTGAGGCTGTTCTTATTCCTCGCATTCCCATGATTCCAACAGATCTGCCTTTTCAATTTAAAAGATTGCAATTCCCAATTCGATTAGCATTTGCAATCACCATTAACAAAGCTCAAGGTCAATCATTAGAAAAATGTGGTATTGATCTTAATACTGATTGTTTTTCCCATGGACAATTGTACGTTGCATGTTCGAGGGTCGGTAAACCTGACAATCTATTTATATGCAGCGAGAATTGGACAGCGAAGAATGTTGTATATTCGCAAGTTTTACGCAGTTAATTTGTATTTCGGAACCAAATGAAGCGGTTAATTATCCATCTGAATTTTTAAATTCCATAGATCCTTCAGGGTGTCCACCACACCTGCTACAACTAAAAATAGGCGTACCAATAATACTTTTAAGAAATATCAACCCACCAAAGCTTTGCAATGGCACGCGACTTGCCGTAAAAAAAAACAATGGAAAACTTAATAGATGCCACAATCTTGACAGGGCCTTATGAGGGTGAGGCTGTTCTTATTCCTCGCATTCCCATGATTCCAACGGATCTGCTTTTTCAATTTAAAAGATTGCAATTCCCAATTCGATTAGCATTTGCAACCACCATCAACAAAGCTCAAGGGCAATCACTAGAAAAATGCGGTATAGATCTTAATACAGATTGCTTTACCAATGTACAATTGTATGTTGCATCTTTGAGGGTCGGTAAACCTGACAATCTATTTATACGCACAGACAATGGGACAGCGAAGACTGTTGTATATTCACAAGTTTTACGTAGTTAATTTGTATTGTATCTATCTATCTATCTATCTATATAAAAACGAGTTGTGTGTATGCATGTTTGTTTGTTTGTAAAAAGAGCGTTTGCATATGACGTCATTATTAGTACATACGGCTTTGTATATGGACAGACAATGGGAAAGCCAAGAATGTTGTATATTCGCAATTTTTACGTAGTTTGAAACACATATATAAATCTATCTATATTCACAGGTGGGACACAGGGACACAACTACAATGGCGCGTAACTAATATGGCGCGTAACTAATATGGCGCGTAACGACTTACGCGCGCGGGGGGGCTTGGGGGGGGGCGAAGCGCCCCCACCAACTAGGTGTTGGGGTGGCGCGAAGCGCCACCCCAACAGCTAGTATATATATAGATTTCCAGGACTATTCAAGAAAAATATAGTTTTCAGCAAATCCCCAATGACGCAGTAGGCCTTGGACTTTTACAATTAAGGAAGCGGGCAGAGGCCATACTCTTATTTGTAGAAAAAATTACATGTGTTTTGAATTTTCATTCAAAGAAGAGAATCTATACTAGAATTAAATAACTGAAATTAAAGAATTAAATTAACTGAAAGTAAGGAGCGACATTGAAACTTGAAACGAACAGAAATTACTCCGTATATGAAATGAATTGTCCCCTCCGCAATCCCTCGCTCTTTACGCTAAAGTTTTAATTTTTTTAAATAGTAGAATTGTGGCAGAGTCAAACAATAGCGTAAAGAGCGAGGGATTGCGGAGGGGACAACTCATTTCATATACAGAGTAATTTCTGTTCGTTTTCAGTTTCAATGTCGCTCTTTACTTTCAGTTAAAAAAACTAGTTTTTTTATTTAATTTCTGAACGCTTTTGAGTTAATGCATGTTTGATTTTGGCTCTCCGCACATAAATTATTAAAATGAAATTTGCATATTAATTCTTTTTTGGCTAAATGGCTTTCTCTTAGTTTTGATCAGACGATTTTGAGAAATAAGAGGTGGGGAAGGAGTCCAATTTTTTGGCTACTTAAAAAGGCAACTAGAACTTTTAATATTTAACGAACGTTTTTGTTAGTAAAAAATATACATAACTTAAGAATTAACTTACGTAACAAAATTTTATATTCTTATATTTTTACTTTGTATATGAGGGGGTTTGTCCCCTCGTCAATACCTCACTATTTACACTAAATCTTAAGTTTTGTCCCAATTCTTTAAGAATGACCCCTGAATCAGAAAGGCCATAGAATAAATAGTTGAAATTACTAACAATACTTTAGCAAAAAGAGCGAGATATTTATCTCCTCCTAAATACCTCGCTCTTTATGCTAAAGTACTTTTAGAACCCCTCATATGCGTAATAATATCTGTTTTTTTTAAGTTTTAATGCTACTCCTTACTTTCAATTGAAAAACTTTTTCATGTTTATTTTTTTATTGTTTTTTTTTATAGCAATGCTAGAAAATTATGCACCCTTTTCATTAAATTTCTCTTCCCCCATGACATATTTCTCCAAGGAAAGATCCTCCCACATAGCCCCCTCCCCTCAACCCCCAAACCAAAAAAATCCCCCTGAAAACGTATGTACACTTCCCAATAACCATTACTGTACGTAAACAATGGTCAAAGTTTGTAACTTGCAGCCCCTCCCCCAGGAACTGTGGGGAGGTAAGTCATCCCCAAAGACATAGTTTTATGGTTTTCGACTATGTGGAACAAAACGGCTCAAAATTTCTCAAAATTTTGATCCGTTGACTTTGGGGAAAAAATGAGCGTAGGAGGGGGCCTAGGCGAACTCCAATTTTTTTGTCACTTAAAAAGAGCACTATAACTCTTCATTTCCGTTAGAATTAGCCCTCTGGTGACATTGTAGGACCACTTGGTCGATACGATGACCCCTTGAAAAAAAAAAAAAAAACATGCACCGTGATATGTCTTCCTGCAAAAAATACGAAATTCCACATTTTTGTAGATAGGAGCTTGAAATTTTTTTACAGGATTTTCTGATATGGTGAATGCGATGGTGTGATTTTCCTTAAGATTCTATGACTTTTAGGGGGTGTTTCCCCTATTTTCAAAAATAAGATAAATTTTCTCAGGCTCGTAACTTTTGATGACAAAGACAAAATTTGATAAAACTGATATATTCAAAATCAGTATAAAAATCACACATAGCCCCCTTCCCTCAACCCTACCCTCCAAAACAAATAAAAATGCCCCTGAAAACGTATGTATACCTACTTCCCAATAACCATTACTGTACGTAAACAATGGTCGAAGTTTGTAACTTGCAGCCCTTCCCCCAGGGACTTTGGGGAGGTAAGTCATCCCCAAAGACATAGTTTTATGGTTTTCGACTATGTGGAACAAAACGGCTATCTCAAAATTTTGATCCGTTGACTTTGGGAAAAAAATTACCGTAGGAGGGGGCCTAGGTGCCCTCCAATTTTTTTGTCACTTAAAAAGAGCACTAGAACTCTTCATTTCCGTTAGAATGAGCCCTCTGGTGACATTGTAGGACCACTTGGTCAATACGATGACCCCTGGAAAAAAAAACAAAAAAACAAACAAACAAACACGCACCCGTGATCTGTCTTCTGGCAAAGAATACGAAATTCCACATTTTTGTAGATAGGAGGTTGAATTTTTTTTTTTTACAGGGTTTTCTGATGTGATGAATGTGATGGTGTGATTTTCTTTAGGATTCTATGACTTTTAGCGGGTGTTTCCCCCTATTTTCCAAAATAAGCCAAATTTTCTCAGGCTCGTAACTTTTGAGTACAAAGACTAAATTTGATGAAACTGATATACTTAAAATCAGCATAAAAATCCGATTCTTTTGATGTATCTTGTAGCATCGAAATTCCGTTTTTTAGAGTTTCTTTCACTATGGAGCCGGGTCGCTCCTTACTGCAAGCTCGTTACCACAAACTGTTTGATCTATTCCCAGTGAAGTAGTAATGCAAATTGAAAAACATTATAATTACCCATGTTAGAAAAATGGGGTGTGCAGAATAGCTCAAGAACAACATGAGGGATCGAGCTGAAGCTTTCAGGAGGTCTTGTTGGGTCAAGTCGATTTCAAATTTTGTCTTGGAAGACTGGGCACAGGTAAATCTAACAACATTATATGTGTCCAGGGTGTCAAAATAGTCTATCTGCAATTTATTGGGAGCTGCTTTGGAGGTACAAATACTTTTTTGTTCTTAATACAACATTGAACATCAAATGAAAATTGCAGTGAAATAAAATCTTTAACTGATGAGCTTTTAGCAATTATTAGCATTGCATATCAAACATTCACATTGATTTTATTAGTTATTTTCAGGACTATTCAAGAAAAATATAGTTTTCAGCAAATCCCCAATGATGCAGTCGGCCTTAGACTTTTACAGTTAAGGAGGCGGGCAGAGGCCATACTCTTATTTGTAGTGAAAACTACATGTGTTTTGAATGGTCATTTAAAGGACTAATAAAATTAAACTGAACATTTGATAGATAATGAATTTAGTTGCTGAAAACTCATCTGTAAGAAATTTCATTTAACTGTAATTTTTATTTTGTTTTCAATGTTGCAATAAGTATGAAAGAAAATATTCCTAATACAATTATTTTTCAGTAAAACGCCAATGACGCAGTAGGACATAGAGTTTTAAAGTTAGGGAAGAGGGCAGTAGCCAAACTCTTGTTTGTATTGATTTTTATTCGTTTTAGGCTTGAATCACATATTCAGTTTATATTTTACTAGCTTTAAGATTTATTTATTCATTCAATTTAGTACTTGTTATAATTTCGTTAGCTACGGTTGTTTATTTAATATCTGCTCGTTTTTGGTTTCATTTCTTCATGCATGCTTAGTTAATTTTCTTTGAAAAACTTATTTTTCGAAAAGTTTTTATTATTGACCCTTATCGACAGAATGATATGCTTAGCGATGGAATGGCAGATGATTATTTTGCAATTGATTTTGATTGCCAAAGATTGAGTAAATATATTCCAGTTATATTGTCGCCATGGGAAAAAAGTGAGAATATTCTTCGTGTATGCCATTGGAACTATCATCTAACATCAAGTTATAATGATATCTTGCATTTACTAGATCTGACTAATAGCTATTTTGATGTTGTTGGGTTTTGCGAGACTTTTTTGACTTCTGAGTATTTTCTGCCAGCTTTTCAATTTCTAGGTTACTAGTTAATCGTGAAAAACCCTGACTTGATGGCTCGAGGAGGCGTATCCTTCCTGGTGAAAAATGAGATGCTTTGCCGTCAAAGGGGGGATGTAGATGTTTGGATACAAGGTAAGGTTGAATCACTTACTCTTGAACTGGCTATTAATTCAAAATAAATTATTGTAAGTAAGGCTTATTAACCACCAAGTGCTCGTTTGGAGGATTTCACGGAAGGATTTGAGATATTAATGAGAGCTGCGGTATCTAGCCAGTTGGATTTTATTTGTATGGGAGATTTTAATTTGGTTTGTATGATTTACATGCTATTAGTTTTGATTTTTTAAATTAAATGGTTTCAAATTATTTGTTCCCCTTGTTGGGGTCCCGACACGCATAACTAGTCATTCAGCAACTATAATAGATAACATTTGTGATAATTCGAAGTACCTGAAATCTAGTGCTGGCGATGTTCTAGTGTTCCCATGTTCGGATCATCTCCCAGTTATAACTTCTGTGCCACTAGCATATCCCAAGGAGAAAAAGGTAGAAAAAAAGCAAATGCGTCAATTAAAGAAGCAGAATATTTAAAACCTCGCTGAGAAACTTAGTAAGGTGTCATGGGAACTGGTTTTTGATGAGACAGACGACGCTTCCCATACATTCGATATTTTTATGAATTTGATATTTTACGGTGGCGTGATAGTCTTGACTAAAAAATGTGGCATTTTTATTAAGACCTCTCAGAAATAACTCTTAATATGACTTACATTTACCTCTAATAACAAGCCCCCCCCCCTCTAGAATTGGTTGCTATGACATCGTTCTTTAATTCATGGTTCTTTTGGCTTATATTTTATCCTATATCATATTTTTTTACGTTTTGTTTTTCTCTCTGTTGAGTTTTAAATTTTTTTTCAGTGATTTAATGGTTGTTTTTGCTTATATTATATCCTTTATAAGCTTTTTCACTTTTTGCTTTTTTTGTTTATTGACTTTTAAGTGCTCTTTCTGTGATTTCATGATTTTATAAAGTTTTTCTATTAGTAGAACTTTTATTTACAATAAGAAGTGTGTCTTTTCAGATTACTTGTTCCAGGACAAATCTTCAATGTGTAATCATTTACGTGAACGACAAATACTTCGTAATCAAATGTATTTTCACTGGAAGCAGTAGGGGCTCTGCTTAGAACTATTCCATTGTTTCAATTATAAAATGATCAGCAATCAAATGCATTTTCATTAAAAAAAGAGCACGGATGGGTGTCTTTTTCTATGTTTTTTTTTCAGGGGTAAAAGCATCGACCCATTGGTCCTAGAACATCGTGATAGGGCTTATTTGGACGGAAACCAAAAGTTCTAGTGCCCTTTTTAAGTGACCAAAAAGATTGAAGGGCAGCTAGAACCCCTCTCCCACCTTTTTTTCACCAAAATCGTCCGATCAAAAATTTTGAGATAGCCGTTTTCTTCATCATCCTTTTTTCACACACTACTGATTGTGTACTTGTGAAAGACAATACAAAAAACAGTGGAAATTGCTTGGATGGTTGAGTCTATCTCCAGTGTGTTCTGTCAGTCAGAATGAAAACTGAGTCAGTTAAATTTTTCTTTAATTCGGCTAATTTTTTTTAGGGAATATGAGGTGTTCCTACTCATCTATTGTGTCCTAATCAAACTCAAACTATCAGTACCTTTAAACCATTTATCTCATGGGAACAAGGACCCAGCTTTTTTTTGTCCAAGGTGGAAGAAACAACAATTATTTACAAAATCTAAAATAATTAATCCGGGCTCATTTTCATTTTAGGCCAGCCATATGGTGAATATAAGGTTTATCCTACTCATCTATTGCGTCCTAATCAAACTCAAAATACAAACTATCAGTACCTTAAACCCTTTATCTCATGTGAACTAGGACCAGTTTTTTTGTCCAAGTAGGAAGAAACAATAAAAATTTACAAAATATAAAATAATTTATCCGGACTCAGTTTCATTTTAGGCAATTTCTTTTTTCTTAATTTCAGAAAAAAGAAAAGGACTTAATTCCAGAAAATTATTCTGTATATGAAAGGGACTGTCTTCTCCTCTACGCCCCACTCTTTACACTAAAGTTTAACTCTTTCTCACAACTCTACTTTTCAAAACAATTACAAAAAAATTACAAATTACAAAGAGCGGGGCGTCGAAGAGGGGACAGTCCCTTTCATATACGCCTTAATTTCTGTTCGTTTTAAGTTTTAATATCGCTCCTTACTTGCAGTTAAAAAAACTTGTTTTCTTTTTTATTTAATTTCTGAATGTTTTTGAATTAATACAGGTTTCAATTTTTACTCACTATACATGAAGAAATTAAACGGGATTTGCATATTATACATTATATATTATTATATATTTACATATTATATATGCATATTATTTTTGTATATTATATATTTGCATTCATTTTACTTTTTTTTAACTAGTAATAACCCTACAATGACCTAAATTTGATTTTTGTTCCAGTTATTTAAGAATGGCTCCTGAATCACAAAGGCTGTTTAATTTGAATAATAGTCTCTTTTGAAAATAAAAATAAAAGGTTTTAATGTTGCTCCTTACGTTAAGTTAATAAAACTTATCTATTTATGTAATTGCTGATCATTTTTATATAAAGTTGTAAAATCCATTTCCCCGTCGAGGAAAAATCCATTCCTCCACGGGGAATTCCTCTATGGAAATATCCTCTCACCTTCTGTGACTTTAGGGGGTGTTTCCCTCTATTTTCTAAAATAAGGCAAATTTTCTCAGGCTCGTAACTCTTGATGTGTAAGATTAACCTTGATGGAACTTATATATTTAAAATTAGCATAAAAATATGATTCTTTTGGTTTAACTATTAGTATCAAAATTCCGTTTTAGAGGTTCGATTACTATTGAGCCGGATCGCTCCTTACTACAGTTCGTTACCACGAATTATTTGAAAGTATAGAGAGGGAAATCAGCTTTCTTCCATGTACCTTTTTCAGACCATTTTGAAGACTGGAGTGCTTTATAAATGCTCGTAAGAGTTAGTTAAGCGTAAGAGTCAATGAAACAAGGAGATGATCTAAACCTTGTTCTTCAGTAATTACAGACAGTATTGATGTAAAATGAGCAGACGCTATTGGTGTAAATGAGTACACTCCGACGTTTCTGCGACCATGAGGTGGAGGTAGCCTATGGATGAAGAAGGAACAGTCTCTTTCCTATACTGAACTATATTCCTATTCTCTCCCTCCTCTCCTATTTACTGATATTAAATTTCTACGGGGGAATTTTCCGCAGGGGGACGGAATTTTTTGGCGGGGGAGCCAGGTCTCCCGTTATTATTCAAAAACGATCAGAAATCAAATTATAAAAAAAACAACAAGTTTTTACAACTGAACGTGAGGAAAAACGTCAAAACTTAAAACGATCAGAAATTATTACGAATATGAAAAGTGTTGCTCCCTCCTCAAGACCTTGCTCTTTATACTAAAGTTTTGACGCTTTTTCCCAATTCTTGAAGATCGATTCCTGAGACACAATAGCAGTTTAATTAGAATAATAAGCCTTTTTTAGTTCTATAAAAAAACATTGTCACCACCCATAAAAAAAACTCTTAGAATTTGACAAGGCCTTCGTCCATAAAAATTTAATTATAAACAAAACTTTGCCACCACCCGTAAGAAACTCGTAGAATTCGACAACGCCTTCGTCTGTAAAAAATTAATTATAAACGACACTTTGCCAGCACCCGTAAGAAACTCGTAGAATTCGACGACGCCTTCGTCTGTAAAAATTTAATTCCAAACAAAACTTAGCCACCACCTGTAAAAAAAACTCGTAGAATTTAACAACGCCTTCGTCCATAAGAATTTAAACAATGCAAATTTGTTGGTTCCCAAAGCCAACCATCATTTCAAAGGAAAGCTAATTCTTTTTAAGTCTCTTGGTGTCATATGATTTTAGCTTAATTTTGATGATTTTTCGCCTATATTTTTGTTGTTCTTTTTTTTTTATTTGGTGCCCGCTGCTGCCAAAAATTGCAGAAGCTCGTATGGAAGTCAATTCAATATAAGTAGATTTGTGAATTTTTTCTTAGTTCTAAGATAATTATGGTGTGTAAATTCCTCTTTTTCCCTTTCCTTAGCACTTCTGAACTAAACTACATAAAACTTTAAAAATCTCAGATTTAAAACCATGTTTTCTGCCGGGAGTGGGGGTATTTTCAGGGAGGTATTTTCACTGGGGACGTTTTCCAGAGGGGCGGGGGGTGGGAGTCGGGAAAACCCTAGAACTTTGATAAAGTGACCAACCGAGGTGCTATGTCTCCCTGACATATCTTATACTTCTTTACTCTCAAAATTTAATGAGCTCTATTAAGTGTTTGTCGAATTGTCAGGGAAATTTGAAATCAGCTGAATTTTCCTTAATTACCCAAACCTAATCCAGCAATTGGTAATCATTCAACATTTGGTTCTAAGCGCTATCATAAATATATCCCAAATCCATTTGCGTTGAAAGGACTCCCATAATTTCCGCAAGCTGCCTGATACTCTTGGCGGACATGCCTGTTAAAAAGCTAACACACAAGTATTTGTTCTATAAGAGAGTCAAAGTTACTCCCGTTAAACACCCTTACCATTTACAAAAACATGAAAAACTATAGGTCTCCTGTTCGCCTGTAAGTCCAAGGGACATATCTCAGTCATGCGTAAATTCTAAATCACGGTAGTCCGCCTGAAACTCTAAGCGGGCAAGCTTATTAGGATTAGCTCACTTGTTCGCCTGTGATTTCAATCAAATTCACTCCCCCGTTTTGCATACAAGTCAAGTGGATATGTCGTCTGAAATCTACCACAAAATCTCGATCATCACCATTGCAATTCTAGTAGGTTTTCCCAGTATTCAAAGCTCATTGGCCTATAATGAGAAGAATCATAATTACCCAATTGTCATCAAACTCCTTTGGACATGGTGAGTCATAAATCTCTGAAACTCTACTCTTATTAGGTGTCTACAATTGCCTTCAAATGGCACATAGAAATCCAAAGAGTATTTGAATTACCCTTATTCTATGACTATCTACCTTAGTTCTGCCCTAGGATGGATGGATAATAGACTATCTATCAACAAGTGAAATAACATCATTTTTGTACAATTCTTGAAAAGGCTTATGTCAGCTTTGCCTCTCAGTCAGACTATCAGACTGTATTGGCTTTCTTCCAATCTATCTATATATATAAAAATAAGTTGTCTGTGTGTGTGTGGGTCTGTCTGTCGGGTGACGTCATGTTTGTTTGTCGACTGACGTCATGTTTTCAACTGACGAAATTACAGACCGGGACATCGGGACACAAATGACGACCGGGACACTGGCACATAGGGAATATAAATGACGACACTCAAAGAGAATGCGACCGGGACAAAAGGAATGTTCAATTAGCAATCACCATCAACAAAGCACCGGGACACAAATGATGACCGGGGCACAGGGAGTATAAATGACGACCAGGACATAAGTAAAAAAAACTAAAAAAACTAAAAAAAAAGGTAAAAACTACAAAAAAACTAAAAAGAAAAAAAAATTAAAAACTAATAAAAAAACTTAAAAGCTAAAAAACTAAAAAAACTAAAAAAGAAAAAAAATATTTGGTTTGTTTTAAGTTTTAATGTCGCTCCTTACTTTCAGTTAAAAAAAACTAGTTTTTCTTATGTAATTTCTGAACGTTTTTGAATTAATGCATATTTGATTTTGGCTCTCCGCACATAAATTATTAAAATGAGATGCGCATATTAATTTCTTTTCTGGCTAAATGGCTTTCTCTTAGTTTTGATCAGACGATTTTGAGAAATAAGGGGTGGGGAAAGCCTAGTTGCCCCGCAATTTTTCGGTTACATAAAAAGGCAACTAGAACTTTTAATTTTAACGAACGTTTTTATTAGTAAAAAATATGCGTAACTTAAGAATTAACTTACGTAACAAACTTTCATAACCTTATATTTTTATTATGTATACGAGGGGGTTTGTACCCTCGTTAATGCCTCGCTCTTTACACTAAATCGTGAGTTTTGTCCCAATTCTTTAAGAATGACCCCCGAGTCCGAAAGGCCGTAGAATAAATAGTTGAAATTACTAAAAATACTATAGCATAAAGAGCGAGGTATTTATCTCCTCCTAAATACCTCGCTCTTTATGCTAAAGTATTTTTAGAACCCCTCATATGCGTAATAATCTCTGTTCACTTTAAGTTTCAATGCTACTCCTTGCTTTCAATTGAAAAAACTTTTCCATGTTTATTTTTTCATTGTTTTTTTTTTATAGTGATTTTAGAAAACCCTGCGCCCTTTTCATTGAATTTCTGTTCCCCCATGACATATTTCTCCAAGGAAAGACCCTCCGACATAGCTCCCCCTCCTCAACCCCACCCCCAAAACCAAAAAAATCCCCTGAAAACGCTGTACACTTCCCAATAGCCATTATTATATGTAAACACTGTCCAAAGTTTGTAACTTGCAGCCCCCCCCCAGGAACTCTGGGGGAGTAAGTCATTACTAAGGACATAGTTATTATGGTTTTTGACTATGCGGAACAAAATGGCTATCTCAAAATTTTGATCCGTTGACTTTGGAGAAAAAATGAGCGTGGGAGGGGGCCTAGGTGCCCTGCAATTTTTTTGGTCACTTAAAAACGGCGCTAGAACTTTTGATTTCGTTAGAATGAGCCTTCTTGCGACATTCTATGACCACTTGGTCGATACGATGACCCCTGAAAAAAAAACAAATAAAAAACAAATAAACACGCACCCGTGATTTGTCTTCTGGCAAAAAATACGAAATTCCACATTTTTGTAGACAGGAGCTTAAAACTTCTACAGTAGGGTTCTCTGATACGCTTAATCTGATGGTGTGATTTTTGTTAAGATTCTATGACTTTTAGGGGTTGTTTTCTCCTATTTTTTAAAATAAGGCAAATTTTCCCAGGCTCGTAAATTTTGATGGGTAAGACTAAACTTGATTAAAAGTATATATTTAAAATTAGCATTAAAATGCGAATCTTTTGATGTAGCTATTGATATCAAAACCACAGTTCGTTAACACGAACTGCTTGAAATTTGCATAAGTAGATTCTTAAGCTCCAAATTGTTCGTTGAATTGTCACCCAATAGCCCCTTAGGCTTTTTTGGGCCAAACTTGCTTGTTTTTGGTACAAAATAGCAAAAACAGCATTCTGGTGAGAATTGATATGTCTTTTATACTTATTATGGGCACTTAAACTTTTCCAAATGTTTACCAATAATGGTTTGATAAGATTCACCTTGATAAAAATTCACGCTGAGGCTTCAGTTACTATTGCAATGGTCTTTCTTTACTCACTGAGCGCTACCATGAACAGTTTAACAAAAATGGGCTTAGCAAAGGCTCAGGGTGTTTTCTTCTCAGTTGAAAAAAAAAGTTTGAAAGAATAAAAGGAAATGTTTGCGAACCAATATTAGAAAATTTAAAACTAGTGATGGCACTGGTCAATCGTGGTTCTGAAGCATGGATGCTTTGAAAAACGGAGGAGCATTGGCTATACGCTCCCCCAGAGAAATTTTTTACGGATTGTTTTGGGTACCCATCTGACTGACCGTATTTCAAACAGTAAAATGTGTGAAAAAATTTGGTTGTATCCCCCTTATAGAGCTATAATGAGAAAAAGTTTAAGAAGGAAGGATTAGGTTCTGAAGATAAAGATAAAGTTTATATTTATCGGCCAAACATTTAGGACAGAATAAAAAGCTAGTTGTCTCCGATTGGTTTGGGAGTAGGTCACAAGGAAAAATTAAGACAAATTGGAACCTCTTGGGAGGGTGTAAAAAGGCAGATTTTGAATAGATTGTGAAGGAGATGGAGTTCATGGAGCTGAATTGGCATCAGGCAGCTTGGTCCTGTTACGAGTCGTAAACAGTAGTAGTATATCACACGTGACTTTAAATTTGTAAAAGGATATACAATACGCATGTTTTATTCGTAAAAAATCGTAAAAAAACAACAAAACAAATTATAATACAATTTTTGTTTATATCACTTTGTTGATGACATGGATGACACCATTAGTTGCTGGGAGGTCAGCTTGGATAACATTAGCATCATTTACGCTGACACCAGCTGAAATGAAATTAGATCGAAGTTAGTTAATTGTCACTTCATAAATAACTGAAAAAAGATTACAATGTGTAAAAAAGATCACTTAAAATGAAGAAAAGATTAAACCCTTCAATAAACATGAAAATTCACTGAAATGGGAAAGAGCTCCCATGACTGAAAAGAGCTTCGGGCCTCAATCACAACATTAGGTCTTAAGAACGAAGGGGGAAAAGCGAACAAATAAATACAAAACATGAGCAGCGCCTGTAATGAGTAATAAGAAGGGGGGAGTAGGGGGATGTTTTATTTGTTTTTCCAAAATGTAGGGGACAAAAGTTTTTTTTATAGCTGGAGGTCTGACAGCGAAGCGGTCCAAGGGAGGTGGAATATAAATAGGGAGGTTTTTTTGAAAAAGTGTGAGCCCTGCATGGGTTTGTCTTTGCATTTTCTTTTAAACGGTCGTGTGTAATATTTCTTTTATCAATAATTTTGACTGTAATGTGGTTGTGGAGAGGCAGTCTCCCCCACATACGGAATAATTTGTGTGCCTTTTAAGTTTTAATGTTGCTCCCTGTTTACAGTTAAAAAAACAAGTCTTTTCATTGAATCATTGGGTAAAAGGAAATCTGATCCAAAATAGAAAACTAGCCTTAATTTATTGCCCCAACCCCCTACTAAGGGCAAGCTAAGGGTTAAAGAAGGGCCAAAAAATGTTTTTCTTTACTCTACTTACATGTCAAGGTTACAAGAGAATGCTATATTCCCCTTTATAAGGGCAAAAAGTGATTTAAAGGTAGTCAGCCTCCCTTCTATGTTTTTTCTGCTACCCCCTCCTTCATAACTCCAGTGATATTGGACTAAATTTTGAGATATCCATTTCGTTTAGGAACATTGAGATGCATAATAAGTATACATCCTGGGCAAACGTAAACCCCAGCGAACCAGGGGCAAGGACCCTAACTAAATAAGGTAAAATAGCGATTGTCCCCATTTAGGTTTTAGGAGAAAACACAAAGTAACATTTGCTAGGCCAAAATTTCCAGAGTTTCACAACAGTATGATTATAACGTTGTGAAATTCTGAGACGACACGTTTACCTGAGTAAATAAAAAGATGCTATCTGTAACCGAGTTTTCAAAATATATAGAATGTCTCCAAATAACCTGGAGGATTAGCTTAGAACTTTCAGGCGGTCCTAAGGAAAGAGGTGCAAGTACACCTAAAGTTTTGACTTGAGAAGGGGAGAAAAAACCACGCGTATTCAGATCATCAAAAGTGTATATTGGTAACATTTCAGCAATGGCCGGGGGGCTAACGTTCAACCTTGCAATTACTTTTGGGGAAATTTAGTGGGAGCGTAGAGCAAGCAGACTTCAACTCTTATTCAAAGGGGTTCACAATCTATGAATAGATAATTAGTAAGCTAAATCAAAAGACAGTATATGCTGCTACGCTATTAAAATTTGCTGGGAACTGCTTGGGATATCATGTAAAATGTTTAAGGGAGTGCTTAGGGGGAGGGGGGATAGATTAAATTTGACCTTAAATTCTGATTTTCACAAAGATGTAGCTTTAAATGAAAACAAACTATGTGCATCCAGGTCATCAAAATAGCAATCTAATAGAATGTGGGGAGGATGGGGCAAGAATATTTCAAGCTCAGTGTTGAGGGACGATGGAGGGGTTAAAAAATTTTGTTTCTCACCCACAAAACATTTTTTAACTGCCTATCGCATTTATAACCTATAAAAAATTAAGTAGCAAGGCGAATCAAAAGACACCATGTCCGATAAAAGCTAATAATGAATAACAAATCTAGCTAAACAGAGAAAACGAAATCTATGGCGAGATAAGTAACTCCGCCTTTTTCAAAACTGATTGGTTCTTTTGGAAAAAATATCAAGCAAGTAGCTAGAACGAAAGGTCCTTGAACCAAAACATTCTTATAGGTAACAAAACTCTCTATTTCTCTCTAGTTGAATTTTTATTTCAAATAACTAACCTATTATTTTCTGTTAAAGCCACACATAAGTAAGATATCAATTACAAGACACTTTTGTATCATTTGGGACTCGGTTAACAACCATGTCTTGTCTAGATGTCATTATATACCTCTAAATAAGAGAGTTTGGGAGTTCAGTTTGGGAGATAAACCTAGAATTTGAAAAACTGAGAAGGAAAAATGTTAAGAAAACAATTATTTCTTTAGGCTAAGCAAGAAAAATGTAGTTAAACATTTTGAAGGCACTTTCACTTTACGTTAACCCCCCCCCCCCTACTGTTCAAAAATATAGCCAAAATTATATGTTTCCCATGTGTTTTTCCGTTTTTGATTTTGTGTAAGCGCTGATTCAATTTACGGGTACACGGGTTGAACAAGAGAAAAATACATGGGAAATATATAATTTGGGCTATATATTTGCACATTATGTGTGTCGGGTTGGGGGGGGGGGGGGGAGGGGCAAAGTATAGTAGAGTAACGTGTTCCTTCTCAATAACCCCAATTCTAAGCTTATACAGGCCCAGATTTACCCGTAGGCCCACTAGGTCCGGGTGTAGGGGCACACAATGCCACGGAACGCAGTAAATTATTACTGAGTGATTCTGTCTTAGCAAAGCTAGACTTCTGGGATTTATCGTCAAAGTTCCAGATGTACTCCGCCGTCAAACTGCCTATTCACAGAAAAGTGATTTTAGAAAAAAAAAACAGGAATTCCGTAGCTACTTATAACTTGTCAGATGTCTCCAAGAATTACAGCTGAGAATCGGGCATCACCTCTCTTTCTTATTACTTGTGGCTCGTCAGCTGCGGTTCTGTTAAGTACTTCCATTATTGTATTTCCCCGAGTTTTCGGATATTTCCCCGAAATTGTCACAAAAAATGGAGTGGCTAGGCCTAGCTAGGGCCTAAAAGCATCAAAACTTTAAATGCAGTCCTGGGCTTATACCAAATTTTGAACTAAATGACGTCCCAGTTTGAAGTATTTTAGCTGGATCAGCCTCCTTATCAAAATAGTAAACCTTTGCTGAGGTTCATTAATAAGAAATGATAAAATTACAGTGTATCGGATAGGATAGATGCAACGTAGATAACTCCATTAGAGGGACATAACACCCTCTTAATTATTACTAAGCAATAATAATAGAAAATTCACTATCTTACCAGTAGACATTCGGACGCTGATTTGGGTGCCACTTCTAACGGCAGGTACAGCCCCGGCAGCAGGGACACCTTAGCGAAGATGGTGCCTGGAACAACATGACCAAGAAGTACGTTCCTCAATGCTACTTTATCTTTCAAAAGACCATCAAGAGTTCCGGCAGGTAGGGCATTAAAGGCATCGTTGGTTGGAGCACATAGAGTATAGGGTCCATCTAGAATAATTGAATAATTTTATGAATTTATAGCATTTTTATGTAATAGTTAAAGTCAAATTGTAATATTGTGCGTTTGAGCATCATTTTTCCTTAGGATTGAGCGTCAGAGAAATAGACCCGCTATACTTTACCCTTATATACGCGTAATATATATAAGGTAATATATACCTTATATTACCCTAAATATCCTTATACACGCGCACATCCTCGGAACTTTTTAAGATTAACCCATTATTGACATTTATACTCAGAGGAACACAGCACTTCAGAAAGGTTAAATTGAAAAATTAGAAAAAATGAGGTATTTTTAACTTACGAAGGAGTGATCGGATCTTAATAAAATTTCATATTTAGAAGGACCTCGTAACTCAGATCTCTTACTTCAAATCCCGACCGGACCCAAAGTCATTAAGGGGGGAGGGAGTTGGGGTGGAACCAGAAATCTTGGAAAACACTTAAAGTGGAGAGATCAGGATGAAACTTGGAAGGGAAGAAATTTTTAATTCTTAGCAGCACATTTATCAAGACGGATGGGTTTTAGAGATCTCTATGTCTAAAATAGCAAGCAAATGAGTGGAGACCGTTTGTATAAGCCTATTTGCATATTTAAGGTTTCCCTTGAGTCAGCTTATTCTTATACAATGCAATCTATATTATCCTCTGTTGTATTATAGGCTTTACTGATTACCGTGTCCTCCAGGGAACCATTTTTTTTACAAGCCTTACCGAAACCCTTTTTTTTACAAAGAAATCTTGAATCATATTAGGAACAATAATTTGAACGTTCACCAATTCCCAAAGCCCCGCTCACCGTTCAACCCCTGTAATAAGAGAACAAACGAATTTCAAACGAATTTCAAATGGTAAGAATTCATATTAGAAACATATTTTATGTAAATCACCTAATGTTTGCCGTTAGAAACAAAACCCTCTTTAATTCTGTCGTCTATGTCGTCCAACCCATAACCCCATACCTATATCCCATACCCATAACCATAGTTTGCATATTCCACGTATTCCACGGAGTCCATAGAATCGCCGTCTTAAATATACTTATAGCTTTATTTTTACCCTGCTTTATTAAAACTCTTCAACGTATGGAGAAGCTGAGGCTTTGCCACTGGATTACACAATCCATAAGAGACACACGAAATAAATTATTTTCCATTTGTCTTATATTTTTCCCCGAATAAGAGAATTATTGGATTCGTTTCTTTTGATCTAGTTAGGACTTACCAGCTTGAAGTGTTTCGACTAGATCAGCCTCCTTAACAGCTGTTACCAAAGTAGTGAATCTCTGTTGAGGATCGTTGATAAGGACTGATGGAATTGCTGTTTCTGGGATAGGATAGAGGACTCTGTCTACAACACGGATTATTCCATTGGAGGCACGTACGTCTGGTTTGATAACTTGTGCACCATCAGCAGTAATGGCCTAGAAAGAAGAATAAACACTGAATATATACCTTAAATTAATGGTATTTATATAACCCGGTCGATCAGGTAGGCAATACAGGTGCAACAAATACTCAATGTAGGCAGAGGTTTCAAATACTACATCACATTTTGTGTAGCAGATATTTTGCTTGTAATTTTTCTAAATATTGAGCTTTTATGCTTATATACTAATCCAGACAGGGGAAAAGCTGGGTATACACTTCATTCCTGTTTTTTTCTGTATTCGTTTTGGGTAGATATTTAAAAATAAAGATTTTTAGTGGTTATCCCTCTTGTTTTTTTCTCACTACTAGATTTTTTAGCCTTTCGATACATGTTTGCTGTTTCAGAGAGGGGTGATCCAATCAATTATTGGTACCTATGACATAATAAACTACCTATTTAGCTATTTACACTAAATTTAGGATGGATTGAATTAGACACGATTAAATTACAAATGACCAGAAAATGGCCAAAACGAGCAAGATTTTGAGGAGGGATTTTAAGGTATCTCATAACATGATTTCGAGGAATCTCCAGGATTTTAGCAAGGTTTTGAGAAATCTTCAAAACTTTGGTCTTGAGCAAGATTTTGAGGTTAAAAACAAGCAAGATTTGACAATTCTCCAAGATTTTAATGTTAACTTTGAAGAGTATTTGCTTTCAAATTGTTACTCCACTTTGAGATGTATAACCACTTTTCTAGCACATTTTCGAAGCACTATTTGGTCTCAAAAGAGGAAAAAATGATAAGGAAGAAGAAAAGAAATTCAAAAGTCCATTGCTAAATTGAACGCTTAGTTTTGCCATTTACTATTAAATAAAAAGTTTTTTACCCAATTCCTCTTCCTTATTCTTAAAAATAATACTCTCAAAGTTACTTTTAGTGTCTGTAGCCTAAAAAGTATTAAGTGGCTAAGGAGCAAAAACTAACAAAATTAGTAAAAATGATCACCAGAAAATATTTGGATTCATTATTTAATACTATTATATTTAACATTATCGAAATCAGCTTTTCTGTAGAATAACCTGAGGCCCCCCTCCCAGCCCTCCAGAAGAGATTCAAAGATTTGATATATGGATAATAGTATTATATTATCTTGTATGTTATACACTAAAGCTAATGTACCTGTTCGTCCAAGGCGCTTTGCGCCCATCCTTCGAGCTTTTCATCTTTCTTTGGAAGTTTCAAGTAACACCCCCCCCCCCCCCCACTACGACTTCAATAAATTATATATAACACTCATTAAAATACTTACATCTCCGTAAATGTTAACACGAACTTTAGCACCTTGAAGATTTGGCGCTGTAATGTCATTGGCAAGAGCGTAGATGGCACTTCACCTTGGACAACGTGGTACAACAAGACTTTTTTGAGCAGTACGGTATTTTGTCCAAGTGCGTCGAGTGTGGGCTTGGGTAGGGCGGCAAAAGCATCGTTTGTTGGGGCAAAAACAGTGAATGGTCCTGCAAATATTTGCCATGTCACTATTTTTTCTTCTAAAGCGCCCTCTGAGTAATCATGCTGAAGTAACATCGAAACAAGCCAAATTAGAAGGATCTACTACTACTAATAACTCACTGCAGCACCAAGCCGCCTGAGGCCAACACAGCTACGCACGCTCCTCCTCCAACCTAATCTATTCAAGGCTTCCCTCTTTACACCCTCCCAGGAAGTTCCCATTTCCTTTAAATCTTTATTTATAACATCCTCGCAACCCAGACAAGGACGACCTGTAATTATAAGGATCGCTTTAAACATTTTCAAAATAAGTATTTTGAACAAAGAAATCACCTGCCGTAATTAGAAAACATCCTTTGGTATTTGTGTTAAAAGATAGATTTAAATTTTTTCCCTGAAATTAAATAAGCGCTATTGATATATCCTCTTTTATGATTTACAAAGTATTCAAAAATAGAGATTTGAATATCAAAATTTGTTACTGTCGTGGAGAAATAAAAACCCTTTTTCATGCACAGTGTGTCTGTAATTCTTGTGACAGAAAAGAAAAAAAACAATCAATTTTTTCTACTCTGGTATTAAATTAAAAGTATGTACATCAGCCAATTAATTTACATCAGCCAAAATTTTGTTCCAAAAAATTACAAAAATCTTACGGAAAAAGATTGTCAAGAAATTTATTTTCTAAATTAACAAAAATTAGATTAACAAAAAGTGTTACGCAAATCCCACTGGCCTTCAGCAAGGAAGAGCAGAAGAAATTATAGTACAAGTAAATAAAAAAAAATCGGCCAATGAATAATTCGGAAATTTGATAAAAATTTTTCTTTTTAATTAATTACACTAATAAGTAGTAAAGAAGTTAAAAAATACAGTGAATAATTTAAAAATATTAGAGAGTCTTGGTATCGATTTGTCTTTATCCTATTAAATAAACTGATTATTATAATACAATCACATATATTATAAAATTATCTGATTTATTGTAAACATAAACTCTGGAGATACAGCCCATCGTTAGTCCAAGACTGTTTACAACAGATCCTGAAAATTACTCTACTGATTTCTGAAAATGAAATTTTTATCTTTTAAAACAAATTTAAAGTTTCCCTTTAATTTTTTTGTCATTCTTTCTTATAATTGTTTTTGTATTATAAATTCTTTGTTTTAGTATTGAATTTGTTTAGCTCTACACAAGCGCTTGCTGTTTTAGCTATGTCTAGCTAAAACAGTTTTATTCCCCCCCCCCTCCCCTCTTAACAACTCCCAAACATTCAAGAACTGTAATTTGAGCACTATTTTGAAGGTTTTTTGCGACCTTTAGGAAAAAGAAAAGAAGAAAAATTGTCATAAAATGCACTTTGCCGCACGCTCTATCTAAAAAAGAAGAAAAAAAAACAAACAAAAAGTAATAATTTGAAAGTAACTTACAAGTTACAATTTCAAAAAGACTTTCAAGAAGGGTTGGGAATAAAACCCTCTTCCTAAAAAAAAATTATTTGGCCCACATTACCACAGTTGGCTCCCCGGGCGAATCTCCTCAGAAGAAGATTGATAAGTTAGGTTGAGGTAAAAACCCTTGTTCTCCCCTCCATCAAGATAATTTAATGGCGTCGTTACATTGGTATGCTTTAGTTACTGGATTAATTCAATAATTTTTAGCATACTTATCAAATGCGTCATAATAAATAGTAGTTGTTACCAGTCTAACCTAAATAAAAGATTTTGCTTATCCATTCCAGTAAGCTTTAAAGTACCTCTACCCCTTTTCTGTTGAAATATCATAAGAGGTCTCACCAGGTCCAGAAAGAGCATCAGCAAGCCCAGCTTTGATAACTAAGTCAACAAGTGTAGATGCTCCGAGATCTGTGGCTACACCGGGGATATTCTTGGGGGTGGCAGATTTGGGCTGGACTGGTTCTCCCCTTTGTTGAACTTGGCCTGGTTGAGCTGGGTGAGCTTGAGGAACTCCATATCATTGTTGGCCGTGAGACTGAGTCCTTTGGTGATGTCCTGCATACTAAAAGAAAATTTAAATATTAAGTTTTTAGTGGACAATTTCCTAAGAGAACTTGTATCTGGAGGAAAGAGGAGGCTTTATATTATGATCGTGTTTTTATCATCATACTTACAAAAAAATAACTTACAAAGCACCTCAAAGTGAGTAAAGGATAAAAAGAATGTAAGGAAAGGACATGAGTTTAAACCGGTGATGCTGATCTCCGTTTCATAGCCCCTCAATGGAGGAAGCCACTTAAATTCAAACTTTTTTCGCGTGATGACCAATGGTCTGTGTAGCATATGTACTGATCTCCCGATTCGATGCCTTCGGTCAGGACTGAAATGCGGGGGGGGGGGGGAGGGGGTCACATCGTCCGAAATCTCCCGTGTTTTTCCTTCAAATTTCTCCAAGAACCTATTTTAAGCAGGGTCGTCTCTGGCTATACTTATAGAGTCACACCATTGACCCCCGTTCCAAACCAAATAACCAGCAACGCCACGACTCTATCCCCTGACCTCAGGATTTCAAGTTTGGAGCGTTAACCATTTGGCTAGCTGCACAAACCCTCCATTTGTGTGATTCCGTTTAGTATATGCCTGCACAAAAGCCTACGTAATGAAATTACGCTTCGCAAGTCGGGTGTGACCTGTCATTCATGGGAAGAGATTTAGGCCCATAAGACTGAGAATTTATTTGAGCATGAATAAAGCTGGAGTAAGCAATCCAGACCTTTTTAAAATCAAATTCATGGACTAGTTTTCACCTTCAACACCATTTCATCTGTGCCGATATCTTCCAAATGCTTAGTAATTTAGTTCATTGTTTGAATAAATCCGGTCTCATTTGTTTAAACTCTTACTCACACTTAAACCTATCTAAACTTGAACTTGCTACTCTCACTGAGTCCAACTTTAACTCTGGAAATTCTGTTGATATTGTAGATTTAAGTTTTTTCGTTAGACATGTTTAGATTTTTATTTCAGTTTTAGGTAGGAAAAAGCTTCTAAATTGTTCAATTGATATAAAAGGGAAGCATTCGAAAAGCAATAAATAATTTTGGAGACTTCATCATTTCCATAAGAAAATTGCAATTAAAAATTTGAAAGAAAATGGTAGGGCTTTTAGTAGGAATGTTTTTGAAACTAACAAATGCAATTATATTTTAAAACCAATGTTGGCTTTGCTCTGTTTTTTATGTGCCGCTATCTCAGATATCGTGTGCCCTCTAGCTTATTATTTTACTTGGGCTCATTTCTTATTCACAACTAATGGGATAAAAATCCAGGTTTGGTTGTAATGAAACATTAAAAAAAAAGAGAAGCCCTGTTAGGTATGAAAATTTGCTAAAATTGATCTACAGAGAAGAAAAAATTTCCCAGTGGGGCCAGGGCTTAGAATTAAAGCTTTTCAAGCTATTAATACTTCAAAGTTCAAGCTACAAACTGACTTCAATCACTATAGACCGGTAATTTTAAAAATACAATAATTTGGTAGAAATTATCTACATTAGTGATTCTAAAAAGCAAACTCGTTAAATCTCTACTACCCATCAGAAGTAATTAGCCTAAAAGAAGGAAACAACAACTCAAAAAGAGACTCTTTTTTGTTTTTTTGTGCTTATGTTTTGTTTTTTTCTTAATCCAACTTGCTGTAGAATCAAACAGATCGTGGTAACGAACTGTAGTAAGGAGTGACCCGGCTCAATAGTAACCAAAACTCTAAAAAATTGAACTTTGATATAAATAGCTACATCAAAAGAATCCCATTTTAATGCTGATTTTAAATATATAAGTTTCATCAAGTTTAGTCTTACCCATCAAAAGTTACGAGCCTGAGAAAATTTGCCTTATTTAGGAAAATAGAGAGAAACACCCTCTAAAAGTCGTAGGATCTTAACGAAAATGACACCATCAGATTCAGCGTATCAGAGAACCCTACTGTAGAAGTTTCAAGCTCCTATCTACAAAAATGTGGAATTTTGTATTTTTTGCCAGAAGACAAATCACGGGTGTGTGTTTATTTATTTATTTTATTTTTTTTCCAGGGGTCATCTTATCGACCAAGTGGTCCTAGAATGTCGCAAGAGGGCTCATTCTATCGGAAATGAAAAGTTCTAGTGCCCTTTTTAAGTGACCAAAAATATTGGAGGGCATATAGGCCCCCTCCCACGCTCATTTTTTCCCAAAGTCAACGGATCAAAATTTTGAGATAGCCATTTTGTTCCGCATAGTCGAAAACCATAATAACTATGTCTTTGGGGATGACTTACTCCCCCACAATCCCTGGGGGAGGGGCTGCAAGTTACAAACTTTGACCAGTGTTTACATATAGTAATGGTTATTGGGAAGTGTACAGACGTTTTCAGGGGGATTTTATTTTGTTTGGAGGTGGGGCTGAGGGGGGGGGCTATGTTAAAGGATCTTTCCTTGGAGGAATATGTCATGGGGGAAAAAAAATTCAATGACAAGGGCGCAGGATTCTCTAGCATTACTATAAGAAAACAATGAAAAATAAACATGAAAACGTTTTTTCAAATGAAAGGAAGAAGTAGCATTGAAACTTAAGACAAACAGAGATTATTACGCATATGAGGGGTTCTAAAAATACTTTAGCATAAAGAGCGAGGTATTTAGGAGGAGATAAATACCTTGCTCTTTATGCTAAAGTATTTTTAGTAATTTCAACTATTTATTCTACGGCCTTTCTGATTCAGGGGTCATTCTTAAAGAATTGGGACAAAACTTACGATTTAGTGTAAAGAGTGAGATATTAACGAGGGTACAAACCCCCTTGTAAACATAATAAAAATATAAGGTTATGAAAGTTTGTTACGTAAGTTAATTCTTAAGTTACGTATATTTTTACTAATAAAAACGTTCATTAAAAATTAAAAGTTCTAGTTGCCTTTTTAAGTAACCGAAAAGTTGGAGGGCAGCTTGGCCTCCTTCTCCACCCCTTATTTCTCAAAATCGTCTGATCAAAACTAAGAGAAAGCCATTTAGCCAAAAAAAGAATTAATATACAAATTTCATTTTAATAATTTATGTGCGGAGAGCACATAAATCTTCTGAGGTTTACATAAGTAAACCTCAGGAACTACCTGTTCGTAGAGTATGTTTTCGTTATGCTAAATTCCTTCTCAGTTACCCTCCTTGGACTAGAAATAGTTACTTAATGAATAAATTCCACCTAATTTTGCCTATATGTGCTATTGATGAAAAGCTACATGATTTTCATTCTTCTGTGTCGATAGTATCTCATCCATGGTCAGCATTATTTATTTAACTGTTGGCTGGTGTTGATTTGTATTTATTTTTAGCTTTTTTTTCTCTCTTGTTACTCTATCTTATAGGGATTTTGCACTGTTTTTGTAGATGGGCTATAAATAAATTGATTGACTATTTAATTGATTATATTCTGTGATATTTCATTAGGAGTGAGGGGCAGAGAAACATGTTCTATTTAGCTATATACATAGGCGCTATAACATCGACACTATAACAGACAAGTACTTCAACCGTTCCTCCAATGGATCTTCCTTTATTCCCCTCTCTCTCAGTGTGGTGCAGATGTGCATGCTAACGACTTGTTAGGTAGCTTTTTTGTAGATATTATATTTTTAAGTTATGAGGAATAAACCCTAAAGGGTATTCCGAAACTTGTAACAGTATACACGCGTATCATTTCAAGTTTATCGAGTATGAATAGACTAAGTGTCGTGTGCTTTCATGTTCACAAAAAACAGGCTCATCTTAGTTGCTATGAAGCAATTTAATATTTACTATTTAGCGTCTCTTATGAAGAACTACGGAACGGGCCGCGTAATGGCTTCAAAAATAATCAGTTTGATGCTGAAAATGAAGATATTTAAGGCATCGTGAAATTTACGACATATAACTGAAAAAGTGTATCAAATAAACTGGCTCGTAATATTCTGTTATATTTCTAGAATTCTGAGAAGAAGCACTTCACGGTATTTGTCGGTTATTGGAAACATTCAAGAATGACGCTTAGATTACATCTCCGAAAACCAGTTTCATAGCGACAAAAACAAGTGATGGATGATAAAAAACATTCACAGCTTAGATATACGATACAGTTATGGAAACTCGATTTATTTTTGGGACACAGTGTGCGGTTGCGATGCTAGTGGCTGGAGACAGGAAACTGGCAGTCTGAATCTAAAAGATCTGAGCAATTGGACAAACAAAACGAAATCGCGTTCCTGCTCATGGTGTTGTAGTACGATCTAGGAGGCGCCTAGTACGAAAAGCTTTTCTGTACGCAAAACTTTTCATGGGCAAGATAGGAGTTTTCATAACTGTGTTGTATATCTAAGCTGTGAATGTATTCGACTTAGACTGAAGGCACTGGACTTTTACAATTTCGGCTATATATTTGCATATTAGGGGGTGTGGTGGGGTAAGTTTAGGTTGGGTTTTCACAGTTTTGTTACTAAAGTATTGCATTATCATCATGGTTTGTTATGTTTCATTAGGATTAACCTAACTTCACATTTCGGGTGTGTTTCCAATAACGGACAAGTAGCCTACCCACTTAAATAATAGGACAAAAAAACAAAGCAAGGTTACCCTTGGTTCACACTGATACAGTCTTTTTTAACGAAAAACAGCTCACGATCATTGATGTAGAGAAACCAAAAAATATTCACTCAAAAACGGTTCCTTGCAGGTATTGAAACTCAAAAAGAGTTTAAAACAAGTTTTGAAAGCCAGAGAAAAATATTCTACCGGCAAGCCTGTTTTATCCAAGGCTAGTTCTGCCTAGTTAATAATATTATTCTTATATTTTATGTTCAATTCCCTAGAAATCTCCACCCGAAAAAGAAGTTTTCTAAAGAAAAGTAAAGGCCATATTAAACTTAAGATCAGAAGAAATAGAAACCTACAATAACTCAAACTCAAAATGACCAGAAATTTCTATTGAAGACTAAATCAAACCCAAAAAGAACAGAAATTAAATAAACAAGCATAGCAAACAAACATACAACAGGTACTAATATAAATGAGTAAGTTAATATAATACTAATCATAAAACGAGTAAAGCTCAAGTTGAATATGCAAATCAAGCTTAAAAAGAACAAAAATATTTTGCTATTGAAGCATAAACAAGACCCAAAACGAATAGAAATTAAATAAACAATCATAGCAAACAAACATAAAGCAGGTACTAATGTAAATAAATAAATAAATCTTAAAACGAGTAAAACTTAAATTGAATTTGCAAATCAAGCTTAAAATGAACAGAAATCACTACCAACAAGATTTTAAATACTACCCCCTTCCTTAACGGTAAAAAAATAAAGCTTGTAACATCATTGGTTCTTTTCTGAAAAGTATATGTGTCTTGAACAGTCTTAGAAAGAACTAATAAAATTACACTAAATATTTTACATATACTGATATAAATTGCTGAAAACTCAGCAGCTCAAGATCTTATTTCACTGAAATTTTCATTTTATTTTCAATGTTGTAATAAATACAGAAGAAAATATAAGTAATATAATTCGTTTTAGTAAAGTGTCAAATAAGCAGTAAAGTGCAAACAATCACAGTAAACAAATATACAATAGGTATAAATGAGTAAATAAATCTTATAACGAGTGAAACTTAAATAAAATATGCAAGCCAAGCTTGAATCGAACAAAAATTTCTAAAAAGAAGAGTTGGGGTTTTCCTTTCTTCTCTAGCTGTAAAAGTCTAAACCTGCTGCGTCACTGGCGCTATACTGAAAACTCTAAGTTTCTTGAACAGTCTTGAAAAGTGCAAAGAAAATCAAACTGAATGTTTAATATATAATGTTATTAATTGTTGAAAGATCATCAGTACAAGATTTTATTTCACCGTAATTCAATTTTCATTTTAAATGCTGTAATAACTGGAAAAGAAAATATTTGTAATATAAATCACTTTCAGTGAAGCACCATTGGCGTAATAGACTTTAGACTTTTACAGTTAGGGAAGGGGGCAGTATCCAAACTCTTGTTTGTAGTGAAGTGTAACCCCCACTCCTGACACTAAAGTTTGACTCTTTCTCACAACTCTGCTTTTTTTAACAATCAAAAACTTTTATTGTCCGAATTCTATTCTAAGCAATAAAAAACTTTCGTGTAAAGAGTGGGGCGTCAAGGAGGGGACAACCTCTTTCATGTACAAAATAAGAGGCGTTCGTTGTCAGTTTTAATGTTGCTCCTTACTTTCAGTTTAATGAACTTCTTTTTTTAATTAATTTCTGAACGTTTCTGAATAAATGCATGTTTTGATTTTGGCTCACCGTACATGAATGATTAAAACGAAATTTGCATATTATTTTTTTTACTAAATGGCTTTCTCATAGTTTTGATCGGACGATTTTGATGAAAAAAGCGATGGGGGAGGAGGCCTAGTTGACCTCCAATTTTGATTACTTAAAAAGGCGACTAGTGCCTTTTTATTAGTTTTTATTAGTAATAAATATACGTAACTTACGAATTAATTTACGTAACGAACTTCTGTCTATCTGTATATATAAAAATAAGTTTTTCGTTTGTGTGTCTGTTGACTGACGTCATGTTTGGGTGTCGACTGACGTCATGTTTGTCGACTAACGTCATTATGAGGATTGAGCATTATTCCGTCATGAGGTTGTTTGTCGACTGACGTCATGTTTGTCGACTGACGAAATTACAGACCGGGAAACCGGGACACAAATGACGACCGGGACACCGGGACATCTATCTATATATCTATATATATAAAAATAAGTTGTCTGTCTGTGTGTCTGTCTGTGGATCAGGTGACGTCATGTTTCTGTGTCGGCTGACGTCATGAAGTTAGTTGTCGTCATTTTTGCTATGACGGTGACGTCATTAAAGATATTTAAGACATATATGTTCACGTAGAAATCTATTAATGTTTAAGTTTAAAATGACTGATGAACTTACAATGGCAAAAGCCGATGAAGATGCTCAAAGAGTCTATGCCAAAAAACTTGCTGCTGATAGAGAAAGTCAGAAAAGAAAGCGTGCCGAGGAATCAAAAGAACAGCAAGGAAATGAATGCTTGCCTGAAAAATTCTAATTTATGGGCACACGTAAAAATATTAAAATTAACTACAAATATGCGTGTCCGATTGCAAAACGATGACTCTGGTCAAACATTCTCAGATCAATTGCTGGCAATTGGAAACGGAAAGCTCCCAGTAGACTCAATTTCAGGACGTATACAACTACCTGCTGATTTCTGTAATTTAGTGACGTCCAAAAATGAATTGATTGAAAAAGTATTTCCGAATATTCTAAAAAATTATAAAAATAATAAATGGCTAAGTGAAAGAGCGATTCTCGCACCCAAAAATATAGACGTCCACGAAATCAACAATATTGTTTTGACCAAGATTCGAGACCAGGCAGTCCTTTACAAGTCAGTCGACACAGTTTTGGAACCAAATGAAGCGGTTAATTATCCATCTGAATTTTTAAATTCCATAGATCTTTCAGGGTTTCCCCCACACGTGCTACAACTAAAAATAGGCGTACCAATAATACTTTTAAGAAATATCAACCCACCAAAGCTTTGCAATAGCACGCGACTTGCCGTAAAAAAACAATGGAAAACCTAATAGAGGCCACAATCTTGACAGGGCCTTTTGAGGGTGAGGCTGTTCTTATTCCTCGCATTCCCATGATTCCAACGGATCTGCCTTTTCAATTTAAAAGATTGCAATTCCCAATTCGATTAGCATTTGCAATCACGATTAACAAAGCTCAAGGTCAATCATTAGAAAAATGTGGTATAGATCTTAATACTGATTGTTTTTCCCATGGACAATTGTACGTTGCATGTTCGAGGGTCGGTAAACCTGACAATCTATTTATATGCAGCGACAATTGGACAGCGAAGAATGTTATATATTCGCAAGTTTTACGCAGTTAATTTGTATTGTATCTATCTATCTATCTATCTATCTATATAAAAACGAGTTGTGTGTATGCATGTTTGTTTGTTTGTAAAAAGAGCGTTTGCATATGACGTCATTATTAGTACATACGGCTTTGTATATGCACAGACAATGGGAAAGCCAAGAATGTTGTATATTCGCAATTTTTTCGGAGTTTGAAACACATATATAAATCTATCTATATTCACAGGTGGGACACAGGGACACAACTAGTATGGCGCGTAACTAATATGGCGCGAAACGACTTACGCGCGCGGGGGGGCCTTGGGGGGGTGCGAAGCGCCCCACCAACTAGGTGTTGGGGTGGCGCAAAGCGCCACCCCAACAGCTAGTATATAAATAAAAATAAGTTGTCTGTGTGTTATGTCTGTCGAGTGACGTCATGTCGCCATGTCGTCATGAAGTTAGTTGTCGTCATGTTTGTTTTGACGATGATTATGTCAGTCGATTTGACTGATATAAGTCAATACGAATGATATAAGTGACTTCATTTGAAGTTAGTCGATGATTATAGTAGATGTGTTCAAATCGGGACTATGTCTAAAATTTGTCCCTACTGCAAGGCCTTGAAATTTAACGGTGAAACAATGGGAATGTGTTGCGCCTCAGGAAAAGTTAAACTTCCTGAACTGGCTGCACCCCCAGAGCCATTGAAGGCTTTGTTTACTGGAACTACGTCAGAATCTAAGTGTTTTTTTTTTATCAAAAATCAGAAAATATAACTCATGTTTCCAAATGACGTCGTTTGGTGCATTAATACAAAAGAAGAAAAAGTCTCCTGATCCACTGACAGACACACAGACAGACAACTTATTTTTATATATATAGATATATATATATATATATATATATATATATATATATATATATATATATATATATATATATGTATATATATATATATATATATTTATGTATATATATATATATATATATATATATATATATATATATATATATATATATATATATATATATATATATATATATATATATATATACTAGCTGTTGGGGTGGCGCTTCGCGCCACCCCAACACCTAGTTGGTGGGGGCGCTTCGCGCCCCCCCCCCAAGCCCCCCCGCGCGCGTAAGTCGTTACGCGCCATATTAGTTACGCGCCATTGTAGTGGTCTCCCTATGTCCAACCTGTATATATATATATATATATATATATATATATATATATATATATATATATATATATATATATATATATATATATATATATATATATATATATATATATATATATATATATATATATATATATATATATATATATATGTTTTTAACTACGTAAAACTTGCGAATATACAACATTCTTTGCTGTCCAATTGTCTGTGCATATAAATAGATTGTCAGGTTTACCGACTCTTGAACATGCAACATATAATGGTCCATGGGAAAACAATACGTATTCAGATCTATACCTCATGATTCTAATGATTGCTCTTGAGCTTTGTTGATGGTGATTGCTAATCGACGATTCCCTGTGTCGCCGTCGTCATTTTTATATCCCCCTGTGCCCCCCGGCGTCCCCGTTGTATTTGTGTCCCTGTGTCCCCGGTGTCCCGGTCATCATTTGTGTCCCGGTGTCCCGGTCTGTATATACATTCGTTTTTGAATTGGTCTTTTTTTTAGGTTTTAGTTTTTTACCTTTTTTTAGTTTTTTTAGTTATACCTCATGATTCTAATGATTGCCTTTGAGCTTTGTTGATGGTGATTGCTAATCGAACATTCCCTGTGTCCCCGTCGTCATTTATATATCCCCCTGTGCCCCCTCGCGTCCCCGTTGTAGTTGTGTCCTTGTGTCCCGGTCGTCATTTATATTCCCTGTGTCCCGTTCGTCATTTGTATCCCAGTGTCCCGGTTTGTATAGGCTATACATTCGTTTTTGAAATGGTATATGATGAAATAAATTTTTGTATTTTTCCCCTTTTTTTCTTTTAATTTTTTTTTTTGGTTTTTACTTTTTTTTAGTTTTTTTTCTTTTTTCTTTTTATTTTTTTTATTTTTATTTTTTTTAATTTTGTTTTTCTCCTTTATTTTTCATTTTTTTTCCTTTTTTTCTTTTTTCTTTTTTAGTTTTTTTATTTTTTTATTAGTTTTTAGTTTTTTTTTCTTTTTAGTTTTTTTGTAGTTTTTACCTTTTTTTAGTTTTTTTTTAGCTTTTTTTTACTTATGTCCTGGTCGTCATTTATACTCCCTGTGTCTCGGTCGTCATTTGTGTCCCGGTGCTTTGTTGATGGTGATTGCTAATCGAACATTCCTTGTGTCCCGGTCGCTTTCTCTTTGAGTGTCCCGGTCGTCATTTATATTCCCTATGTGCCGGTGTCCTGGTCGTCATTTGTGTCCCAATGTAATTTCGTAATTTCGTCAGTCGAAAACATGACTTCAGTCGACACAGAAACATGACGTCACCTGACACACAGACAGACAGACAACTTATTTATATATATATAGATATATATATATATATATATATATATATATATATATAAAAATAAGTTGTTTGTTTGTGTGTTTGTCGACTGACGTCATTATGAGGATTGAGCATTATTCCGTCATGAAGTTTTTGTCGACTGACGTCATGTTTGTCGACTGACGAAATTACAGACCGGGACACCGGGACGCAAATGACGACCGGGACACCGGGACTCAGGGAATATAAATGACGACCGGGACACTCAAAGAGAAATTACAGACTGGGACACCGGGACACAAATGACGACCGGGACACAAGAAATATAAATGACGACTGGGACACAGGGACACGACTACAACGGGGACGCCGGGGGACACAGGGGGGATATATAAATGACGACGGGGACACAGGGAATGTTCGATTAGCAATCACCATCAACAAAGCTCAAGGGCAATCATTAGAATAATGAGGTATACATCTGAATACGGATTCTTTTTCCCATGGACAATTATATGTTGCATGTTCAAGAGTCGGTAAACCTGACAATCTATTTATATGCACAGACAATGGGACAGCGAAGAATGTTGTATATTCGCAAGTTTTACGTAATTAAAAACATATATATATATATATATATATATATATATATATATATATATATATATATATATATATATATATATATATATATATATATATATATATATATATATATATATATATATATATATATATATATATTTATATATATATATATATATATATATATATATATATATATATATATATATATATATATATATATATATATCTATTAATATTCACAGGTGGGACACAGGGACACAACTACAATGGTGCGTAACTAATATGGCACATGACGACTTACGCGCGCGGGGGGCTTGGGGGGCGCGAAGTGCCCCCACCAACTAGGTGTTGGGGTGGTGCGAAGTGTCACCCCAACAGCTAGTATTTGTATGTTTTTATAACATTTATGAGGGGGCTTGTCCCCTCGTCAATATCTTGCTATTTACACTAAAGCTTGGAATTTGTCCCAGTTCTTTAATAATAACCCCTGAATCACAAAGGCCATAGAGTAAATAGTTGAAATTACTAAGAATATTTTAGCGTAAAGAGCGAGGTATTGAGGAGGAGACGAGCCCCCTGGTATACGTAATAATTTCTGTTTGTTTTAAGTTTTAATGCTGCTCCTTACTTCCAGTTGGAAAACCTTTTTTTAAATATATTTTCCCTTCTTTTTTTAAAATAATTCTAAAAAAAACTCTGCACCCCCTTCATGGAAATTTTCTTCCCTCGTGATAAATTCCTCCATGAAAATATCCTCCCACATAACCTCCTCCCCTGACCCCCCCCCCCCCCAACGCTAAAAAGTTCCCTTGAAAATCTCTGTGCACTTCCCAATAACCATTACTATTTGTCAAAGTTTGTAACTTGCAGCACCTTCCCCGGGGACTGTGGGGGATTAATTCATCCCAAGGATGTTATTAGGTTTTTTACTATGCTGAACAAAATGGGTGTCTAAAAATTTTGATCTGGTGACTTTTGGGAAAAATAGGCATGGGAGAGGGCCTATGTACCCTCCAATTTTTTTGTCACTTAAAAAGGGCACAAGAACTTTTAATTTCCGCTAGAATGAGCCCTCTCGCGACATTTGATGTGATTGATACGATCACTTCTGGGAAAAAAAAAAAACAAAAAAAAAATAAACACACATCCGTGATCTATCTTCTGGCAAAAGAAAATACAAAATTCCACATTTTTGTTTATAGGAGCATGAAACTTCTACAGCAGAATTTTTTTGATACGCCAAATCTGATGGTGAGAGTTCTCTACGGCTCGTAAATTTTGATGGGTAAGACTAATCCTGATGAAACTCTTATATTTACGAGGCAGGGCTTACAAATCTTGTTCCTAGGCATTGGGCTTTTTTTGTTGTATTTTAAAATATTTTGAACGAAATAGCTATACCCAAATTTAAATTGGATGCATTTGGGGGAAAAGGACCCGGGGGCTAGTTACCCTTTGGTCACTTTTGAATCTTGAAAATAGCACTAGAAATTATGATTTACAATTGAATGAGCTCCTCCGAAGTTTATACTACCAACCCTTCCATAAAAACCCTATATGCCAAAAGGGGCACTTTTTTCAACATTTGGCCCCGGATTCTGGGGGGGGGGGTGGTTTTATCCCTGGAACTGTTAATATATTATTTTTGGTCTATTTTGAACACAATGACTACATAAGAAATTCGACTAGACACATTTGGGAAAAATAATGTTTAGAGGAGGAGGGAGGGGTGGTATGTTGACAACAAAGTTTTTGATATCTGATACTTGGACTATTTCACACAAACTGGTTATCTCAAAATTTTCACTGGACGCTTTATGGGAAAAGAGGGTGTGTGTGTTGGGGGGGGGGAGGGTTGATACCTTCCATTAACTTTTGACTCATAAGAAGGTAACTAGAACTTTTAATTTACAATCAAATCAGCCAACCTTTGAAGTCTATACAACCACCCCTTATATTAAAACCATCTACACCTCCAGGGCATAACTTAAAAAACTTGCCTCTGGGCTCTGGGGGGTTTGTGACGACCCTGGAGCTTTTGTTATCTGATGTTCGGACTATCTTAAAAAAAATGGCTGTCTCAAAATTTGTATCGGATGGGTTTGGGCAAAAGAGCATAGGGGATTAGTCGCCCTCAGATCTCTTTTGACTCTTAAGAAGTAAACTAGAACTTACAATATCCAATCAAATTAGCCCTCTCTGAAATTTTTACGAGCATCCCTTGCGTAAGAACCATTCTTGCCCCCAAGGCATAACTTACAACGCCTGCCCCCGGGCCCTGGGGTTGTGTTGGCCCTGGAGTTTTTCTTATCTGACCTTTGAACTATTTTTAACAAAATGCCTATCTCAAAATTTTCATCAAATGGGTTTGAGAAAAAAAGGGCGGGGGCGGGGGATCTCTTTCGATTCTTAAAAAGGTTGAACTACAACTTTCAATTTCAACTAAAATGAGCCCTTTATGAAGTCTATACGAGTATCCCTTGCATAAGAACCATATATTTCCCCAGGATATAACTTCCAACTTCCAATGATACAGCCCTGGGGGGCTGTATCGATACTGGAGTTATTCTCCTCTGAGCTTTGAGCTATTTTTAGCAAAATGACCATCAATAAATTTTTATCGGAAGGGTTCGGGGAGGAAAGAGTATGGGTGGGGCTGGTAGCCCTCAGGACTTTTTTGACCGTTAAAAAGTGAACTAGAACTTTCAATTTCCAATAAAATGAGCCCTACTTAAAGTTTGTACGAGCATCTCCTCCATAAGAACCATATATACCCCAGGGTATAACTTACAATGCCTGCCCCCAGGCCCTGGGAGGAGGGGGGTATATCGACACCAGAGTTTTTGTTATCTAATTTTTGAACTATTTTTAACAAAATGGCTATTTCAAAATGTTTATCAAATACATTTGGGGGAAAAAGACGATTGGGGGAGTCTAGATGCCCACTGATCTCTTTTGATTCTTAAAAAAGGAACTAGAGCTTTTAATTCCAAATCAAATGAGCCCTCTCTTAAGTTTATACGAGCATCCATTCCATAAGAACAATATATGCCCCCAAGGCATGACTTAAAACTCCTATCCTTGGGCCCTAGTGGGTTGCATCGAGCCTGGAGTATTCGTTCTATTATATTTGAACTATCTGAGAATGGTTATCTCAAATTTCTCATCAGACAGGTTTGGGGAAAAAAGGGTTTCAGGGGGGGGCTAAAAGTGAATCTTAAAAACTGAACTAAAACTTTCAATTTCAGATCAAATGAACCTTCAGAAGTTTATTAGACCGTCCCTTCCATAAGAACCATATATGCCCCCAGGAAATAACTTATAACGCCTTCCCCCGGGCCTTATGGGGTTGTGTTGACACCAAAGTTTTTTTTTATGATCTTTGAACTATTTTTAACAAAATGTATATCTCAAAACTGTTTCGGATGCATTTAGGGAAAAAAGGGCGTGGGGGGCTAGTTGCCCTTTGATCCCTTTTAACTCTTAAAAAGGCATTAGAACTCCCAATCTTCAATCAAATGAGCCCCCTCCGAAGTTTATAGGACGACTCGTTCCATATGAATTGCCTCTGGGAAAAAAATAAATAATAAACGATGAAACATTGGAGCCGTATAGCCTTTAATATAAGCAACGCTATAGGATTCCCTCTGATTAATAGACAACTTTCGATAAATATGATAAGTACCCCAGCTAGTTCCATTTTATGGTTCAAGGAAGCTCTCAATTAAAAATAAAGGATGCGTTTTTTAACGGCTAAGTAGTCGGTGCAGTCGTTCAACCGTTGCGACGCATAAACGTACATAAAAAAACGAATGATATTTGACAGATAACTCAGAAACGACCGTTTTTAAGTGGAAATGCATAATTGTACACAAAAAGACATAAATTTGCATAAACTTGCACAAAAGCATAAATTTGACGGATAACGCAGAAATGGCTGCGTTTACGTGGAAACCTAGCAGTGCTTAACATCCTGAAGTAGGTTGCAAAATTAAAAGACAAATTTATAAGGTTCTAATTTGTCTTTTAATGGTGGCAAAATCAACAAGTTTTACCATATAATTGTAATTCTCTAAAGAAAAAAAAAATAATAATAATAAAGAAGCACAGTAAATTAGTAGTTTTTGAGAATTCTGCAATCATAGGGGAAATATTGTGAGCCAGTTTACTTGAAACTTTTTTTTCAGATGCATGTTTACATTGGTGTAATTTCGTCAAAATCCTTGGGGAGAGTGAAAAATGAGCCATATAATACCATATACAAAGTACAAAGGCAAAACTGGGGGGACAAACTGGGGTCAGCAGAGGACAGTTGACTCCCTCCTCCCTGCCTCATAACAAATTACGCCCCTGGAAACTGCCTGATCTGTGAAGTAACATTGTTTTTTTTCTTCGTGTTAGGTTTTAACTGCGCTGCTTATGTTCGTCAGAGAAGCTTTGTTTGTTTTGGTGAATAATTTATAGAAGGTCTTTTAAAAAGTCGTTATGCAAGATGTATAAGAATAAAATTTGAGGCTGTAATGCGGCCACAAATTTGAACAAAATTTTAGTCCTTGTTAACTGAGCAAAACCAATCAATACAAACATTCAAAATAAATGATGTCTTAACAGACTATTTGCTAGATATACTATGGCTATTATGTAATATATAAAAAAAAAACATCCTTTTGACGGTTTTTGAAAAAGCCTTGTTTTTGCATTTGTTTTACTTTATAAGCAATGAACGTTGCGTATGAAATCGCCCTATTAATGAAAATGAAGTCAAAATAGAGTTATTCTTTAGACGCATCAGTTTGACAACTGAATTCCAAAATTTGTATGATGACCAAGTTGAAAAAAGCTAAATTTGCCCAAGAAAACACACTTAAAAAAACAAGTAATCTAAAAAATTAGAAAAAGAGGTTAAACTTAAAAGTAATCGAAAACACCTAGAAAAGAAGGGGGAGCGCATAAAATTCTACCTTCCCGATCAGGACTGCGACTTATAGGCAGTATTTTTCCGAAGTTTTGGATTTCAGTCCGTGGGACTGAAACACGCTAAAGTTTGACTCAAAGAAGAGTCAAACTTTAGCGTAAAGAGCGAGGGATTGCGGAGGGGACAACCCATTTCATACACGGAGTAAGTTCTGTTCGTTTTAAGTTTTAATGTCGCTCCTTACTTTCAGTTTTAAAAAAAAACTAGTTTTTTTTACATTATTTCTGAACGTTTTTGAATTAATGCATGTTTGATTTTGGCTCTCCGCAAATAAGTTATTAAAATAAATTTGTATATTAATTCTTTTTTTTGGCTAAATGGCTTTCTCTTAGTTTTGATCAGACGATTTTGAGAAATAAGGAGTGGGGAAGGAGGCCTCGTCACCCTCCAATTTTGCGGTTACTCACAAAGGCAACTAGAACTTTTAATTTTTAACGAACGATTTTATTAGTAAAAATTATACGTAACTTGGGAATTAACTTACGTAACTTTTATATTCTTATATTTTTATTATGTATATGAGGGGGTTTGTCTCCTCGTTAATACCTCGCTCTTTACACTAAATCATAAGTTTTGTCTCAATTATTCAAAAATGACCCCTGACTCAGAAAGGCCGCAGAATAAATAGTTGAAATTACTAAAAATACTTTGGCATAAAGAGCGAGGTATTTATCTCCTCCTAAATACCTAGCTCTTTATGCTAAAGTATTTTTAGAACCCCTCATATGCGCAATAATCGCTGTTCTTTTTAAGTTTTAATGCTACTCCTTACTTTCAATTGAAAAAACTTTTTCATGTTTATTTTTTTATTGTTTTTTATAGTAATACTAGAAAATCCTGCACCCTTTTCATTGAATTTCTCTTCCCCCAAGACATATTCCTCCAAGAAAAGATCCTCCAACATAGCCTCCTATCCTGAACCCCACCCCCAAAAACAAAAAAAAATCCCCCTGAAAACGTGCATACACTTCCCAATAACCACTACTGTATGTAAACACTGGAAAAAGTTTGTAACTTGCAGCCCCTCCCCCAAGGACTGTGGGGGAGTGAGTCATTCCGAAAGACATAGTTTTTATGGTTTTTGACTATGCGAAACAAAATGGCTATCTCAAAATTTTGATTCGTTGACTTTGGGAAAAAATGAGCGTGGGAGGGGCCTAGGTGCCCTCCAATTTTTTTGGTCACTTAAAAAGAGCACTAGAACTTTTTCATTTCCGTTAGAATGAGCCCTCTTGAGACATTCTAGGACCACTTGATCGATACGATGACCCCTGGGAAAAAAAACAAACAAATAAACACGCACCCGTGATCTGTCTTCAGGCAAAAAATACGAAATTCTGCATTTTTGTAGATAGGAGCTTGAAATTTTTGTTATAGGGTTCTCTGATACGCTGAATGCGATCGTGTGATTTTCGTTAATAGTCTATGACTTCTAGGGGGTGTTTCCCCCTATTTGCCAAAATAAGGCAAATTTTCTCAGGCTCGTAACTTTTGATGACAAATACTAAATTTGATGAAACTTATATATTTAAAGTTAGCATAAAAATCCGATTCTTTACTACAGTTTGTTACCACGAACTGTTTGATATATTTATTCATTTATGTGGTACCAATTGTATGTTTGTTTGCTATGGTTCTTCATTTAAATTACATAAAAAAAAACTAGTATTTTTAACTGAAAGTAAGGAGCGACATTTAAACTTAAAACGAACAGAAATTACTCTGTATATGAAATGGGTTGTCCCCTCCGCAGTCCCTCGCTCTTTACGCTAAAGCTTTTAATTGTTTTAAAAAGCAGAATTGTGGCAAAGAGTCAAACTTTAGCGTAAAGAGCGAGGGATTGCGGAGGGGACAACCCATTTCATGTACGGAGTAATTTCTGTTCATTTTAAGTTTTAATGTCGCTCCTTACTTTCAGTTAAAAAAACTAGTTTTTTTATTTAATTTCTGAACGTTTTTGAATTAATGCATGTTTGATTTTGGCTCTCCGCACATAAATTATTAAAATGAAATTTGCATATTAATTCTTTTTTGGCTAAATGGCTTTCTCTTAGTTTTGATCAGACGATTTTGAGAAATAAGAGGTGGGGAAGGAGTCCAATTTTTTGGCTACTTAAAAAGGCAACTAGAACTTTTAATATTTAACGAACGTTTTTGTTAGTAAAAAATATACATAACTTAAGAATTAACTTACGTAACAAAATTTTATATTCTTATATTTTTACTTTGTATATGAGGGGGTTTGTCCCCTCGTCAATACCTCACTATTTACACTAAATCTTAAGTTTTGTCCCAATTCTTTAAGAATGACCCCTGAATCAGAAAGGCCATAGAATAAATAGTTGAAATTACTAACAATACTTTAGCAAAAAGAGCGAGATATTTATCTCCTCCTAAATACCTCGCTCTTTATGCTAAAGTACTTTTAGAACCCCTCATATGCGTAATAATATCTGTTTTTTTTAAGTTTTAATGCTACTCCTTACTTTCAATTGAAAAACTTTTTCATGTTTATTTTTTTATTGTTTTTTTTTATAGCAATGCTAGAAAATTATGCACCCTTTTCATTAAATTTCTCTTCCCCCATGACATATTTCTCCAAGGAAAGATCCTCCCACATAGCCCCCTCCCCTCAACCCCACCCCCCAAACCAAAAAAATCCCCCTGAAAACGTATGTACACTTCCCAATAACCATTACTGTACGTAAACAATGGTCAAAGTTTGTAACTTGCAGCCCCTCCCCCAGGAACTGTGGGGAGGTAAGTCATCCCCAAAGACATAGTTTTATGGTTTTCGACTATGTGGAACAAAACGGCTCAAAATTTCTCAAAATTTTGATCCGTTGACTTTGGGGAAAAAATGAGCGTAGGAGGGGGCCTAGGCGAACTCCAATTTTTTTGTCACTTAAAAAGAGCACTATAACTCTTCATTTCCGTTAGAATTAGCCCTCTGGTGACATTGTAGGACCACTTGGTCGATACGATGACCCCTTGAAAAAAAAAAAAAAAACATGCACCGTGATATGTCTTCCTGCAAAAAATACGAAATTCCACATTTTTGTAGATAGGAGCTTGAAATTTTTTTACAGGATTTTCTGATATGGTGAATGCGATGGTGTGATTTTCCTTAAGATTCTATGACTTTTAGGGGGTGTTTCCCCTATTTTCAAAAATAAGATAAATTTTCTCAGGCTCGTAACTTTTGATGACAAAGACAAAATTTGATAAAACTGATATATTCAAAATCAGTATAAAAATCACACATAGCCCCCTTCCCTCAACCCTACCCTCCAAAACAAATAAAAATGCCCCTGAAAACGTATGTATACCTACTTCCCAATAACCATTACTGTACGTAAACAATGGTCGAAGTTTGTAACTTGCAGCCCTTCCCCCAGGGACTTTGGGGAGGTAAGTCATCCCCAAAGACATAGTTTTATGGTTTTCGACTATGTGGAACAAAACGGCTATCTCAAAATTTTGATCCGTTGACTTTGGGAAAAAAATTAGCGTAGGAGGGGGCCTAGGTGCCCTCCAATTTTTTTGTCACTTAAAAAGAGCACTAGAACTCTTCATTTCCGTTAGAATGAGCCCTCTGGTGACATTGTAGGACCACTTGGTCAATACGATGACCCCTGGAAAAAAAAACAAAAAAACAAACAAACAAACACGCACCCGTGATCTGTCTTCTGGCAAAGAATACGAAATTCCACATTTTTGTAGATAGGAGGTTGAATTTTTTTTTTTTTACAGGGTTTTCTGATGTGATGAATGTGATGGTGTGATTTTCTTTAGGATTCTATGACTTTTAGCGGGTGTTTCCCCCTATTTTCCAAAATAAGCCAAATTTTCTCAGGCTCGTAACTTTTGAGTACAAAGACTAAATTTGATGAAACTGATATACTTAAAATCAGCATAAAAATCCGATTCTTTTGATGTATCTTGTAGCATCGAAATTCCGTTTTTTAGAGTTTCTTTCACTATGGAGCCGGGTCGCTCCTTACTGCAAGCTCGTTACCACAAACTGTTTGATCTATTCCCAGTGAAGTAGTAATGCAAATTGAAAAACATTATAATTACCCATGTTAGAAAAATGGGGTGTGCAGAATAGCTCAAGAACAACATGAGGGATCGAGCTGAAGCTTTCAGGAGGTCTTGTTGGGTCAAGTCGATTTCAAATTTTGTCTTGGAAGACTGGGCACAGGTAAATCTAACAACATTATATGTGTCCAGGGTGTCAAAATAGTCTATCTGCAATTTATTGGGAGCTGCTTTGGAGGTACAAATACTTTTTTGTTCTTAATACAACATTGAACATCAAATGAAAATTGCAGTGAAATAAAATCTTTAACTGATGAGCTTTTAGCAATTATTAGCATTGCATATCAAACATTCACATTGATTTTATTAGTTATTTTCAGGACTATTCAAGAAAAATATAGTTTTCAGCAAATCCCCAATGATGCAGTCGGCCTTAGACTTTTACAGTTAAGGAGGCGGGCAGAGGCCATACTCTTATTTGTAGTGAAAACTACATGTGTTTTGAATGGTCATTTAAAGGACTAATAAAATTAAACTGAACATTTGATAGATAATGAATTTAGTTGCTGAAAACTCATCTGTAAGAAATTTCATTTAACTGTAATTTTTATTTTGTTTTCAATGTTGCAATAAGTATGAAAGAAAATATTCCTAATACAATTATTTTTCAGTAAAACGCCAATGACGCAGTAGGACATAGAGTTTTAAAGTTAGGGAAGAGGGCAGTAGCCAAACTCTTGTTTGTATTGATTTTTATTCGTTTTAGGCTTGAATCACATATTCAGTTTATATTTTACTAGCTTTAAGATTTATTTATTCATTCAATTTAGTACTTGTTATAATTTCGTTAGCTACGGTTGTTTATTTAATATCTGCTCGTTTTTGGTTTCATTTCTTCATGCATGCTTAGTTAATTTTCTTTGAAAAACTTATTTTTCGAAAAGTTTTTATTATTGACCCTTATCGACAGAATGATATGCTTAGCGATGGAATGGCAGATGATTATTTTGCAATTGATTTTGATTGCCAAAGATTGAGTAAATATATTCCAGTTATATTGTCGCCATGGGAAAAAAGTGAGAATATTCTTCGTGTATGCCATTGGAACTATCATCTAACATCAAGTTATAATGATATCTTGCATTTACTAGATCTGACTAATAGCTATTTTGATGTTGTTGGGTTTTGCGAGACTTTTTTGACTTCTGAGTATTTTCTGCCAGCTTTTCAATTTCTAGGTTACTAGTTAATCGTGAAAAACCCTGACTTGATGGCTCGAGGAGGCGTATCCTTCCTGGTGAAAAATGAGATGCTTTGCCGTCAAAGGGGGGATGTAGATGTTTGGATACAAGGTAAGGTTGAATCACTTACTCTTGAACTGGCTATTAATTCAAAATAAATTATTGTAAGTAAGGCTTATTAACCACCAAGTGCTCGTTTGGAGGATTTCACGGAAGGATTTGAGATATTAATGAGAGCTGCGGTATCTAGCCAGTTGGATTTTATTTGTATGGGAGATTTTAATTTGGTTTGTATGATTTACATGCTATTAGTTATTTCTGAACGTTTTTGAATTAATGCATGTTTGATTTTGGCTCTCCGCACATAAATTATTAAAATGAAATTTGCATATTAATTCTTTTTTGGCTAAATGGCTTTCTCTTAGTTTTGATCAGACGATTTTGAGAAATAAGAGGTGGGGAAGGAGTCCAATTTTTTGGCTACTTAAAAAGGCAACTAGAACTTTTAATATTTAACGAACGTTTTTGTTAGTAAAAAATATACATAACTTAAGAATTAACTTACGTAACAAAATTTTATATTCTTATATTTTTACTTTGTATATGAGGGGGTTTGTCCCCTCGTCAATACCTCACTATTTACACTAAATCTTAAGTTTTGTCCCAATTCTTTAAGAATGACCCCTGAATCAGAAAGGCCATAGAATAAATAGTTGAAATTACGATTTTGAGAAATAAGGGGTGGGGAAAGCCTAGTTGCCCTGCAATTTTTCGGTTACATAAAAAGGCAACTATAAATTTTAATTTTTAACGAATGTTTTAATTAGTAAAAAATATACGCAACTTAAGAATTAGCTTACGTAACAAACTTTTATATTCTTATTTTTTTATTATGTATATGAAGGGGTTTGTCCCCTCGTTAATACCTCGCTCTTTACACTAAATCTTAAGATTTGTCCCAATTCTTTAATAATGACCACTGAATCCGAATGGCCGTAGAATAAATAGTTGAAATTACTCAAAATACTATAGCATAAGGAGCAAGGTATTTATCTCCTCCTAAATACCTCGCTCTTTATGCTAAAGTATTCCCAGAACCCCTCATATGCGTAATAATCTCTGTTCGTTTTAAGTTTCAATGCTACTCCTTACTTTCAATTGAAAAAACTTTTCCATGTTTATTTTTTCATTGTTTTTTTTATAGTAATTTTAGAAAATCCTGCGCCCTTTTCATTGAATTTCTGTTCCCCCATGACATATTTCTCCAAGGAAAGATCCTCCCACATAGCTCGTTCCCTTCAACACCACCCCTAAAACCAAAAAAAAAATCACCTGAAAACGCTGTACACTTTCCAATAACCATTATTATATGTAAACACTGGCCGAAGTTTGTAACTTGTAGCCCCTCACCCAGGGACTGTGGGGGAGTAAGTCATTCCCAAAGACATAGTTATCATGAGTTTTGACTATACGGAACAAAATGGGTATCTCAAAATTTTGATCCGTTGACTTTGGAGAAAAAATGAGCGTGGGAGGGGGCCTAGGTGCACTCCAATTTTTTTGGTCACTTAAAAAGGGCATTAGAACTTTTCATTTCCGTCAGAATGAGCCCTCTTGCGACATTCTAGGACCACTTGGTCGATACGATAACCCCTGGGAAAAAAAACAAACAAACAAACAAATAGACACGCACCCGTGATTTGTCTTCTGGCAAAAAATTCGAAATTCCACATTTTTGTAGATAGGAGCTTGAAACTTCTACAAAAGGGTTCTCTGGTACGCTGTATCTGATGGTGTGATTTTCGTTAAGATTCTATGACTTTTAGGGGTTGTTCTCCCCTATTTTTTAAAATAAGGCAAATTTTCTCGGGCTTGTAACTTTTGATGCGTAAGGCTAAACTTGACTAAAATTATATATTTAAAATCAGCATTAAAATGCAATTCTATGATGTAGCTATTGATATCAGAACCCCATTTTTAAGAGTTTTGGTTGCTATTTAGCCGGGTCGCTCCTTACTACAGTTCGTTACCACGAACTGTTTGATCGAACAAAAAAAAAAACAAGTTTTCTTAAATGAAAGTAAGGAGCGACATTAAAGCTTAAAACTAATAGAAATTACTTCGTATATGAAAGGGGCTGCTTCCTCATCAACGCCCCGCTCTTTACCGCTCTTTAAGGTTTGACTCTTTCTCTTAACTCTATATTTTTAAACAGTAAAAGAAACTTTAGGGTAAAGAGCGGGGCGTTGATGAGGAAGCAGCCCTTTTCATATACTAAGTAATTTCTGTTCGTTTTAAGTTTTAATGTCGCTCCTTACTTTCATTTAAAAAAAACTTTTTTTTTTGTTTAATTTCTGTACGTTTTTTAATTAATGCATGTTTTGATCTTGGCTCTCCGCATATAAATAATTAAAACGAAATGTACATATTAATTTTTTTGGGCTAAATGGCTTTTTTATAGTTTTAATCGGGAGATTCTGAGAAAAAAGAGCAAGGGAGGAGGCCTAGTTGCCCTCCAATTTTTGATTACTTAAAAAGGCAACTATAACTCATAATTTTTTACGAACATTTACATAAGTGAAAAATATACGTAACTTACGAATTAAATTACGTAGCAAACTTCTATATTCGTATGTTTTTATTGCGTATATGAGGCGGTTCACCCCTCGTCGATACCTCGCTCTTTACATTAAAGCTTAAATTTTGTCCCAATTCCTTAAGAATGACCCCTGAATCACAAAGGCCGTAGAATAAATAGTTGAAATTACTAAAAATACTTTAGCCTAAAGAGCGAGGTATTACGAGGAGGTAAACCCCTCACATGCGTAATGATTTCTGTTCATTTTAAGTTTTAATGCTGCTGCTCACTTTCAGTAGAAAAAACTTTTCATATTTATTTTTTCATTCCTTTTTTAAATAATGCTAGAAAATGCTTCGCCCCTCCATTGAAAGTCTCTTCCCCCATGAGAAGTTCCTCCATGGAAAGATCCTCCCACGTACAAAGACATAGCTATTAGGTTTATCGACTATGGTGAATAAAATGACTATCTCAGAATTTTGATCTGGTGACTTTGGGGGGAAAATGAGCGTCGGAGGGGGTGTAGGTGCCCTCCAATTTTTTGGTCAGTCTTTTTTTGTCAGTTTTTTGGTCTTAAAAAGGGCACTAGAACCTTTAATTTCCGTTAGAATGAGCCCTTTCGCGACATTCTAGGACCACTGAGTCGATACGATCACCCCTGGGAAAAAAAAAAAAAAAAAACAAATAAGCGCGCATCCGTGATTTGTCTTCTGGCAAAAAATGCGAAATTCCACATTTTTGTAGATAAGGGCTTGAAACTTCTACAATAGGGTTCTCTGATACGCTTAGTCTGATGGTGTGATTTTTGTTAAGATCGTATGACTTTTAGGGGGTGTTTCCCTCTATTTTCTAAAATGAGGCAAATTTCCTCAGGGTCGTAGCTTTTGATGGGTAAGACTAATCTTGATGAACCTTATATATTTAAAATTAGCATTTAAATACGATTGTTTCGATGTAACTATTGGTATTAAAATTCCGTTTTTTAGAGTTTTGGTTACTGTTGAGCCGGGTCGCTCCTTACTACAGTTCGTTACCACGAACTGTTTGATTTCTGTTCGTTTTGGGTTTCATTTCTATCTCCGTTTTATATTGATCATTTTGACTTTGTCTTAAGGAGCATGGGAAAGGCAATGGGACAACATGGAATCAAAGTGGGAGAAAAAAAATCCTAGACTTAGATTATGGTGATGATTTAAGCATCCTAGATGAAAGTATGAGCAAAATGAATGAACTTTTAGAGGTTTTGCCAGTTCAGGATGCTAGAATAGGTTTGAAAAATTTTTATTAAGAAGACGAAGGCCTAAGAATAAGTGAAGATGGAAAGGTGACAATGGCTAACGAAAAAAGATGGACAGGTTCACTTACCTTGGTAGTATTATTATCAAAGACGGTTGGAGCAGTAAAGTCGTTAAAAGCAGAATACCCAAGGCTCAGGGTATTTTTTCACAGTTGAAAAAAGATGGGAAGAACAGGCAGCTAATTCTGCAGACAAGAATTAGAATATTGGAAGCTACAGTCATGACAGTGGTCAAATATGGGTCTAAAATTGCCTGATGTTTCCCAGAGATGTTTTCCAGAGAAATTGCCTACGGATTGTTCTGGTACCCAGCTAACTGACTGTGTTTCAAGCAGTAGGTTGTGCGAAAAGTCCGGTTAGATCCCACTTTCTAGGGCTATAATGACAAAAAGGTTGGGATGGCTTGGGCACGTTCTGCGGATGAAGGATGACAGATTTTTGAAGAATGTCCTTATTCAAGGGCTAAAAGGACAGCAGGATATCAGCGGTTGGGGTCATACGATATCATAAAGAAAGATTTAAGGGAAGTGGAAACTTACTGGGAAGATGTAAAGAGGAAGGCTTTGAATAGATAGGGATTGAGGGGGAGCATGCGTAGCTTTGTCGGCCTTAGATGGCTTGGTGGCGTGGTGAGTTGCTAGTAGTAGCAGTAGTCTTTAGTAGTAATTTCTGTTCGCTTTGACTTTGAATTATTGTAGATTTTAATTTCTGCTGACTTTAAGTTTAATGTGGCATTTACTTTTCTTTGAAGAATTTCTTTGTCAAAAAGTTTTTTTTTATTTAATTTCTTTTTGTTTTTGATTGCGAAAAGTTTCAAGTTTTCAAATACCCCTATTTTAAAATCAAATTTTTTTTCGACATCAGAGATTCATCAAAGTTCCAAAACTAGTATCAAAGTAGCAATGTCAAAATAACAAAGTATCAAAATAATAATAAGCAGCTTGCATAGCTTGCAGCCCTTGTCCGTAAATCAAAGATACCCTGTAAATTTATAAATCCAAACATCAAAGTAAATTCAAGCATCAAAGTTAATAGAGTATATAAAGTAACAATAAGTAAATTATATAAACCAGGTCTAGGAGGGGGTTCAACCCTGGGAGCATAGTTATTTGGCCATTGGACTATTTGGAATAAAATGGCTCTCTTAAAATTTTGACAGGATGCCTTTGGGGAAAAGGGGTAGGCGGGGGGAGGAAGGCTGGTTGCCGTTTGTTCACTTTTGACTGTTAAAAAAAGAACTAGAAGCTTCAATTTCTAATCAAATGAGCCCCCTCCCAAGTTAATACGACCACCCCTTCCACAAAAACTGTATGTGTTAACAATGTGCAACTTGCAAAATTAACAAAGCTTGCCCAGGTGGCTATGGGGGATTTTTAAGCCCCGAAGCTATACCAATCTGAGTTTTGGACTATTTAAAACAAAATAGCTGTTACAAAACTTGAATTGGATGCATTTGGGGGAAAACACGCTAGGGAGGGGTGCCCTTTGATCCCTTTCAACTTTAGTAAGGGTAAAGGAAATTTTAGTTTCCAACTGAATGAGCCATCCCCAAAATTTAGTCGACTATACCTTATATAAAACTTTATATGTTAGCGATGGATAGCTAGCACAATTTGTAGCCCTTTCCCCTAAGGCTAAAAGGGAGAGGTTTCAAAGTCAGAGTATAGTTATTTGACGTTTGGACTGTTTTGAACAAAATGGCAATAAAAAATTCGATCTGAAACACTTGAGAAAACACTGCATTGGGGAGAGGAGGACTAGTTGCCCTCCGATCACTATAACGTTCAATTTTCAATCAATTAAGCTTCCTCAAAAATTTATACGACCACCACTTCCATAAAAACCAGATATGCTCCTGAGACATAACAGGCAACCCCTGTTCCGGGTTCTTGGGATTTTGTCAACCCCAAAAGCATTTTATATGATCTTTCAACTATTCTGAACAAAATAGCTATCTCAAAAGTTAGATCGGATACATTTAGGAATATGATGGTGGGGGAAATCTTTGCCCTCTGATCACTTTTGACTCTTTAAAAGGGAAAAGAACTTCCAATGCCAATCAAATGAGGCTCTTCTAAAATTCATACCGCCACCTTTTTTGTAAAAACCTTATACACCCCCTATGGATAGCTTAAAATCCTTGCCCCAGGGCTCAGGGGGTTGTATATATCCCCTCTCCAGGTTGTGTATTGCCTTCCGATCACTTTTGGCTCTTAAAGCAAGGAATTAGAACTTTCGATTTCTAATCAAATGAGCTTTCCCAAAAGTTTATACGACCATTCCTTTCCATCGAACCTTGCCTTGTGTTAAGTTGAATTATCTTGGCCTTCCTATTGGAAAAAATCTGAAGAAAACTATTGATTGAGAAAACTATTGATGCTAGAAAGTATGGAAGCTAAAATCTGGCGTGCATATGGTACACTTGGTAGTTATCAGTTTCATTTGAATAGAGCCCATGTTGCGAGGATTTACAATAGTGTCATCCTGCCACATATTCTGTATTTAGTACCGTTTTACCCTTTATTTAGTGAATCTGACCATCTTAAAATGAAGCGCGTTTTCTTCAAATTCGCTAAGTTTCTGTTGCGAGTTCCTCCGTGGACCCGCAATTCCTATTTGATGAAAAAATATAGCTTGTCTAACCCGTGTGTTAAGTTAGCTGAGCTGAATGTGCACATTTGCAATAAGCAAACCGGCCATGAATGGCAAAATGTTGTTTTTTGACGTGGAATTATTTTTATTTGTATTTTAGAATGTAATTACGATATGCTGTTTTTTTTTCAATGTACCCAATCATTTCATTATTTTGTATGATGGGTTATAAATAAACACATACATACATACAATGGCTATCTCCTAAATTTGACCGAATTCGTTTGGGGAAAAGGGCGCGGGGAGATTGGGGATTGATGCCCTCTGATCACTTTTGGCACTTGTAATGGAACTAGAACTTTCAGTTTCTAATTAAATAAGCCCCCTCCAGATTTTATGCGACCATCCCTTCCATACGAACCTTATATGCCCCTTGAACATAACTCGCAAAACTTCCCGCCGTGTCCTGGGGGGCTGTGACAGTCCCGGGGTTTTGTTATATGACTCTTGGTCTATTTTGAACAAAATGGCTATCTTAAAAATTCGGTTACGTGAATTTTAGAAAAAAGGACAGGAGGAGGGGGGGGGCAATCTTTGAACTAAGTGGAACGTAGTAGCTTTCTCAAATTTTCAGTCAGGTGCACTTGAGGAAAAGATGGCAGTAGAGGGGTTAGTTGCTCTCCCGTCCCTTTCGACTCTTAAAAAGGTAACTCGACCTTTTAATTTTCTATCAAATGAGTCTACTCTCAATTTAAGTTCATACGACTACCTATTCCATAAAAACCTTATATGCCTTTGGGGCATAGCTTACCGAACTTGTCGAAACAAATGAATGTTCCAATAGATTAAATATAAAAAAACAAATTTTGTCAACTGAAAGTAAGGAGCAACGTTAAAACTTAAAACGAACAGAAACTAATGCGTATATGAAGGGGGTTGCCCCTCCTCAACACCTAACTGCTTACACTAAAGATTTAAAAGAGCCTCTTATTGTTCTAATTAAACGGCCCTTGTGTTTAAGGAGTCATTCTTTAAGAATTGGGACAAAAATAAAACTTTAGCGTAAACAGAGAGGGGCTGATGAGGGGGCAACCCCCTTCATATAGTAATAAATTCTGTTTGTTTTAAGTCTTAATGTTGCCTAAGTTTTAAGGTTAAGTTTTAACCTTACTGTTAGTCGAAAAACTTGTTTTTTTATTTAATTTCTGATCATTTTTTAGATAATGCTAGGAAATCTGGCCAAACCTCCACAGAGAAACCCACTCCCGTGGAAATATCCTCAAGATAATTCAATACCGGTGAAAATTTACCTACACAATCACTTTTAACCACTCCACGAGTAAAATTGAGACGGCAAAGAGAAAGTAAGACATATAAGAATTTTATATAAGAATTCTGGCAAATTCCCCCAGTGTATAATTTCCCCTGACAAGTTCACGCCCTGAAAACTTCCCCCTCATAGATAATTTTCCTGTGGAAAAACCCTCAGCAGAAAATGTATCCCCTCCTCCCACCCAAAAATATAAGCATACAACCCAATAACTTTTACTATGCTTAATCAATAGGCAAATTTTATAACTTAAAGATCTTTCCCCTGAGGCTGTGGGGGAGGGGGTTATTTTATACACAAATGAATAGTTGTTAGGCCTTTCAACTATGATGAACAAAATGGCTATCTCAAAACTTTGATCGGATGATTTGTCGGGAAAAGGACGGAGGAGGGGGACCAGTTGCCCTTCAAATTTTTTGGTCACTTAAAAGGGCAGTAGAACTTTTAATTTTCGTTCGAATGAGCCTCTCCTGATATTTTAGGGCCAATGTGTCGATACGATCACCCCTGGGAAAAAAAGTAAATAAACACACATTTGTGATCCTATTCTCGCAAAAAATACAAAATTCCATATTTTTGCCGATAGGAGCTTGAAACCTATACAGTAGGGTTTTCTGATACGGTGAATCTGAAGGTGTGATACAGCTCATTAAGATCGCTTGACTTTTAAGGGGTGTTTCCCCCATTTTTGAAAATCCATTGACTAGTTTTTTTCAAAAATCAATTGATCCTTTTACTAGTCTATTGACTTAAAAAGTTCACTAACTGTTCTAAATTTCGTAAAACCATGTTGAATATTCTTCTAATTTAAAATGAAATGCTGTTGGAATTTAAAGGTGCTAAATTTATCTTCTTATTCTTCTAATGGCAAATGCAATGTTACTAATTCTAAAGTTGGTCTGATATCCATATATATATATACCACGTTGTTTTTTTTTTTTTTTTTTTCAAGACCATATTGCCTTTTCTATGACGAAACAAATAAGACTTCCAAATAGGGACAGGTCCTTTTATTAGACAGTAAAACAGAAATATATACGAAGACTCTATATTTTGATGACACAGTCGGTCAAAAAAAATCTTGCTCCAAGGTTTTGGGGGGTTGTGTCAGCCCCAGAGCTTTTTCATATGATCTTCGGGCTAATTTGAATAAATGAATATGCTATCTTTAAAATATTTTGGGGAAAAATTGTGTGGTGGGACGGGGGCTAGTTGCCATCCAAAGTTTTTGTAATTTGATCTTTGAACTATTTTCAACGAAATAGCTATCTCAAAATTTTAACCGAAAATAAATGTGAAAAACAGGGCGTAGGGGAGGAGTTAGATACCCCCCGAACAGAACTTCCAGTTTCCAATCAAATAAGCCTCCTTATAGGCTTATACGACCACTGGCTTCCACAAAAACCGTATGTGCCCCCCGAGAATAATTTAAAACCCTTGACGAAAGTATATCAGTTCAAAATAGGAACGAAACCTTTTAATAGACAGAGAACAGATATAAAAATTATAAACTGGATATTTCGAACACATGTACAGTGTTCATCATCAGCAGTAAAACTAAAAGACATCAATAAAACAAACAAAATTTACACCCAATAAACTAATTACATATAGTTTATTGCTCTTATTTTTTTCAATGCAACAGCGGAAGCAAATCTCCTTGACTCTAGACCTTTTCGGTTCCGGTTCATTAGATTTATCCGACATATCAGGTGGACATAGGTCATAGCTCTTAGGTGAAGTAATATTTACTTTATTTGACTTCAGTAAATTATCATAAATTGAGTTCAATCCAAATTTTCCTGTATCTCTATTTATGGAATTATTCTTGAATACATTGTTTTTATTTTAAATTTTATCAAAAAAAAAAATTATTAAAAAAAATTATTCAAAAAAAATTATTCAAAAAAAAATTATTCAAAAAAAATATTCACAAATAATTCCATAGAGATACAGGTGACTTTGTATTGAACTTGAAAATGCAACAGCTTCCGCTGTTGCATTGAAAAAAAATAAGAGCAATAAACTATATGTAATTAGTTTATTGGGTATAAATTGTGTTTGTTTTAGTGATGTCTTTTAGTTTTACTGCTGATAATGAACACTGTATATATGTTCGAAATATCCAGTTAAAATTTTTTTTATATCTGTTCACTGTCTATTAAAAGGTTTCATCCCTATTTTGAACTGTTATACTTTCGTCATGGAAAGGCAGTGTGCTCTTCGAAGGTATCTACAACCCTTGACCACGGGCTTTGTAGGGCTGTGTTAACCCCACATTCACTGTTATACGATACATCCGACCGTTATATTTACCGTTATATATGTTATCACCATTATATGATATATGAACTACTTTGAACTAAATGGCTATCTCAAATTTTTGACCGTATTCATTTGGGGGACAAGAGTGGGGGGTGTTGGTCTAGCTGCCTTCCGATCACTTTTGACTCTTAAAAAAGGAACTAGAACTTTTAATTTCCATTCAAATGAGCACTCTCTGAAGATTATTAGACCCCCAACCTTCAATACAAACTTTATGCGGGATTCTTATGTTCTGGGGGATTCTGTCAACCCCGAAGCTTTTGTTATATGATCTTTGGTCTATTTTGAGTAAAATAACTATCTCAAAGAAGGCATTTGAAGAAAAGGGGCATGCCCTCCGATCACATGCTTCATTTAAAAAGCGAAATAGAGCTTTTAATTTCCAATCAAATAAGCCCCCTCTGGAGTTTTTACGACAACCCCTTCCATAAGGATCTTATATCCACCCAAGGCATAAATTACAATTCTTACCCTGGGCTATAGGGGGTTGTGTTCACCCCGAGGTTTTTTTTTATCTGATCTTTGAACTATTTTCAACAAAATATCTATCCCAAAATTGTGATTTGATGTAGGTGAAAACCGATTGGGGAAGGCGGCTAATTGTCCTCCGATCACTTTTCACTTTGAAAAAGGGTGCTAGAACTTCCGATTACCAGTCAAATGAGCCCCCTCTGAAGTTTTATGACTACTACTTCCATAAAAACCCTATATGCTGTCAGTGTATAACTTACACCTCTTGCCTTCTAGGTTCTGGGGGGTCGTGTCGACCTCAGAGCTTTTTTTATCTCGTGTTTTAACCGCTTTAAAAACAAGAGCTAAGAGCTCATATGGCACTTGTGACGAGGCGAGAAGAGGTAAGAGCCAAGAGATCATATGGTATGAGCTCTAACAAAATTCTATGAGTTAATAGATTGATTTAAAAAGGAAAATAAGAGGCTTAATGCCTGTCAGGATTTAAAATAAGAGCTCTGAGTCACGATGTCCTTCTAAATATCAAAATTCATTAAGATCCGATCACCCACTCGTAAGTTATAAATACCTAATTTTTCCTCTCCCTTTAGCCCCCCAGATGGTCGAATCTGGGAAAACGACTTTATCAAGTCAAATTGTGCAGCTCCCTGACACGCCTATCAATTTTCATCGTCCTAGCACGTCCAGAAGCACAAAACTTACCAAATCACTGAACCCCTCCCCCCAACTCCCCCAAAGGGAGCGAATCCAGTACGATTCTGTCAATCACGTATCAAGGACATTTGTTTATTCTATCACCGAGCTTCATCCCGATTCCTACACTCCAAGTGTTTTTCCAATATTTCCCCCTCCAACTCCCCCCAATGTCAAACGGTCTGGTCGGGATTTGAAATAACAGCTCTGAGACATGAATTCCTTCTAAAAATCAAATTTCATTAAGATCCGATTATCTATTCCTAATATAAAAATACCCCAATTTTCACTTATTCCAATATTTCCGGTTTTCCCCTCCAACTCCCCCCAACGTCACAGGATCTGGTCGGAATTTAAAATGAGAGCTTTAAAGCACAAGATCCTTCTAAATATCAAATTTCATTAAGATCTGGTCACCCTTTCGTAAGTTACAAATACCTCAATTTTCAAAATTACCCCCCCCCTCGAATTCCACTAAAGAGAGCAGATCCGGTCCGGTTATGTCAGTCACGTATCTTAGACAGGTTTTTATTCTTCCCATCCAATTTCATCCTGATCTCACCGCTTTAAGTATTTTCTAAGATTTCTACCCCCTCCCAACTGCTCCCAACCTCCCCCCCCCCCAATTACACTTGATCCGGTTGAGATTTAAAATAAGAAATCTGAGTTACGAGGTCCTTCTAAATATGAAGTTTCATGAAGATCCGATCCCTCCTTCGTAAGTTAAAAATGCGTAATTTTTTCTTATTTTTCAGAATTAGCCCCCCCCCCCAATAGATCGGATCCGTTCCAATTATGTAAATCACATATGTAAGTCTTCTGCTTATTTTTCCCACCAAGTTTCATCCCGATCCCTCCAATCTAAGTGTTTTCCATGATTTTAAGTTCCCCCACCCCAAACTTCCCCCAACGTCACCAGATCCAGTCAGGATTTAAAGTAAGAGCTTCGAGATACGATTTCCTTCTAAATATCAAATTTCATTGAGATCCGACAACCCGTTCGTAAGTTAAAAATATCTCATTTTTTCTAATTTTTCAGAATTAACCCCCCCCCCAACTACCCCAAAGAGAGCGGATCCATTCCGGTTATGTCAATCATGTATCTAGGACTCGTGATTATTTTTTCCATCAAGTTTCATCCCGATCCCTCCACTCTAAGTGTTTTTCAAGTTTTAGGTTTCCCCCTCCCAACTCCCCCCCCCCCAATGTCACCAGATCTGGTCGGGTTTTAAATAAGAGCTCTGAGTCACGATATCCTTCTAAATATCAAATTTCATTGCGATCCGATCACCTGTTTGTAAGTAAAAATTACCTCATTGTTTCTAATTTTTCAGAATTACCCCCCCCCCCCAACTACCCCAAAGAGAGCAGATCCGTTCTTTGAACCATGGAAGAATCTATGGAATGATTCGTATCTGCTCCAAGATTTTCTATGTGCCCAGATCAATTAACTTTTGGACGATTCATGAATTATAAGGGCTGTGAAGAATCCAGTCAACTAATATCGTTTTCCTAATCTTTGCATCTGTCCTGTTTCAAATTTTTACACAACTGTGATATCACTTGAGACACCCCCCCCCCATAACTCCTCCAAAGAGAGCAGATCCGTCCCGGTTATATCAATCACGTATCTAGGACTTGTGCTTATTTTTCCCACCAAGTTTCATCCCGATCTCTCCACTTTAAGCGTTTTCCAAGATTTTAGGTCCTCCCCCCCTCAATTCCCCCCAATGTCGCCGGATCCAGTCAGAATTTAAAATAAGAGCTTTGAGACACGATATCCTGCCAAAATTCAAATGTCATTAAGATCCGATCATTCCCTCGTAAGTTAAAAATACATCATTTTTTCTGTTTTTCTCGAATTAACATTCTTGAATTGGGAAGGGTATTATCGACAAAAATCCACGTAGATATTCGAGAATTTGTTCCGCCACGCTAGGAAATCGCTACCTGGTGTATATGATTTATGAGAGTTGACAACCCCTCAATGGAAATACACTGGTAATGCTTTAATTTTGTAACACGCATAGTTTTATCAAGATTAGATAAGATATTTATTCCAAAAAGATTTCTATCACAAGCCCTCAAAGGGCCGAATTCGGACTTCGGAGTCGACAAAATACATGGCTGCACTAACACAGCAAAAAAAAAACAACAAAACAACGAGAAATAAAAATCATAATGAATCATCAAATTATGAGTCAATAAAAAACTGTAATAAGTTAATTAAAAAGTTAAAAAAAAAGTCAAACTAAACTTGAACAAATACAAGTCACAAAAAAAGGAAGGGTATAAAATAAGGATTTAACACAGAAAAGAACAAGAAATAAATAAATAAATAAATAAATATATATGTATATATATATATATATATATATATATATATATATATATATATATATATATATATATATATATATATATATATATATATATATATACATATATATATATATATATATATATATATATATATATATATATATATATATATATATATATATATATATCAAATAAGGGGCAATCAAATAAGTGCGACGACCTGGGCAGCACCTCACCAGAAAAAAGAAGGGAGAAACTAGTTGGATATTCTATTCATTTTTTTCTGTGAGGAAGGGGACAAAGGTTTTTTCATATCTGGAAGTAACGCAGCAAATGGGGGACAAAACTGGGATGGGCTCAAAACGGCTTGAGGCTGTCGTAATCTGGATTGGGAGTGAAGTTTAGGCACAATACATGCCGTCCGATGGTTCATTATTGCATTTTTTTGAAAAACGGAGGCATAACGATAACCTCCTTTGCTCAAGGGTTTCCAAACTAGCCTTTTTAGGAGCAGAGAGTAAGGCACCTTGCCTTCTTTGAAAATTATTCGCAAGGTTCTTTTTTGGATTGACTCAATTTTGTCTGATTCTTCACGAGAGATGCTAAGGTGCCAAATTAGACAAGTATATTCAAGATGCGGGCGGACAAAAGACGTGTACAACCTTAAGGAGTGAGAAGGGGGACGCTATATTTATTTAGGAGCTTAAGGAGGGCGATTGACGCATTAGCTTTATGGATGATGTCTTTAACGCGGATATCCCACTTTAAATTTGAAGAAATTGTGACTCCAAGTAATTTAACCCAGGACACATAAATTTCAGGAGGGATAGGATTAAGAAAAGAGGGCGAGGAATTGAGGAAACAAATCGGCATTATCATGGACTTAGAAGGGTTTACTGTCATATCTAAGTCCAAAGCCTCACTTCCAATTTCATTGAGGATATTCATAGGGTCGCTTATTAAATTTCTGAAGCAGCTTTCAACAATTGTTAGGTCATCAACAAATTTCCAACGGTCAGGAACATCCTTTACGAGGCTGTTGATCATGACTGAAAAAAGGAGGGTGCCTAGGAGAGTTCCTTGGGGTATGCCATTGTAGATAGGGAGAGGATTTGAGTAATGGTTCTGGTATTTAACCACCTGCCATCTATTTGTTAAAAAATAGTCAATTATAGTCAAACTCAATTTCACCAGTAAGGGATCGATATTGAACTCGCTTACTAGTTTCTCGATTAAAATATTGTGGTTAATAAGGTCAAAGGCTTTCAGACGGTCAATGGAAATTAAGTTTGGCCAGAAATTTGGCAATTCGAGGATTTTCCCGATGTGGTGAATAAGACAAACGAGGTAGTGGGAAGTAAAAGTTGATTTTAGGTTTCCAAATTGCTTCAGGTCAGTAAGAGGTAAGATTTTTTCCTTTAGCAAATCTACAAGGAATCCTTCATACAATTTTGAAAAAATAGGAGTAAGAGTAATAGGTCGAACGCCTTCAAAGCCAGGCCTTCCGTTTTTCTTTTTCAAAGGGATAATGAAACCCAGTTTCCAAATTGTTGGAGTTTGCCCAGACTTAGTAATTTCGTTAAACAAGACAAACAAGGGCTTAGAAAGGAAGTCACCGGAGGCTCTAATAAGAGGAAATGGGATATCCAAAGAACAAACACTTCTCTTCCTTAGTTTGTTAATTCTTCTCCCTATCTCAGATGGTCAAACAGTCGGAAAAAAGGGGTGATGGGGCTCCTATTGATAATTGAACGCGCAATGCTGGAAGGCTCTGGACAATGCAAGTGAAAAATTTGTTTAGATTATTTGCGGTAACATCAGGGGCTCTGGTAAGTTGAAATTAAGCTGGTCAAAACTCCTGCCGTATAGCTTTTTAACATCGGAATACCAGTATTTGGGCTTATTAGTGAACAATTCTTCGATCTTATTTTTGTAGTACGATCTTGCGAATATACGAATTTCTCTTTTAATTGATTTTCTTAGTATATTGGCTTTATCGAGTTTACCATTTTTAAAAGCTTCAATTTGGTTCTAATTAGTGTTTTTAATGTTTGATTAATAAAGGGTTTAGCATTTGAGCACCTTTTAAACCTTTTTTTCTGGGAAAGAAATATGATATTTATCAATTAGCTTTCTATGAAACGTGGCCGGTTTCCCATCAAGGTTGTGTGAACTATAAATGTCAGACCAATCTTCATTACTCAGCCATATACCGAAAGAAAGAAGACCAGAATTTTGAAGAGGGCGGTAAGAGCTATAAGCTACTGAAAAATGATGCTTAAAATTTGAGGAGGGGGACAAAGAATGGAAAGATGATAACTCCCACCTAATGGGGGCAAAGTTGGGGGGGGCTGTAAAAATTGTATATATTAGTCAAAATAACATCAAGAGAGGTATTTCCCCGAGTCGTTGGTATTTTAACAATTTGCTTTACTTCAAGTGAAGCGCAAAAAGAATCCATTTCAAGGTCATTGCCATCACCAACTAAAAAAAGGCCAGCATTGGGGTATTTAGAAATAACAAAATCAGGACTTGCCTGGAAAATTACGTTTTGAATCGATATTTTGATTTGGGGAGTAATAGAAAACAGCTATTGCAATAATATTAAACTGACGAGGGAGTACTTTTGGTGTAACACTTAACCAAAGGATTTCATCATACTCGGATAAGCTAGGGACTTGAATAACCTTTGGGTAAAGCTGACTCTTAGTAAAAAACAAAATTCCGCCCCCTTTTTCCCGAGTGGGTGGTCTGAAGGACGAAGTTTAATAAATTCTGAATAATTTGTCAGGCGTAGGGACCCTGGGTCAAGGGATTGAACTTCAGTAATAGCTATAATATTTATCAAATTTGATTTTGAAAGCACCTCGAGTTCAGTAAGCTTTTCAAAATTAAGACTTCTAGAATTAGTGACTAAAAGCTTAGCAAAAATAAACCGATTGGGGAATCGCGACAGGGAGACTTGATGGGGTTGAGGATTTCCTGGGTATGGTTTTAATTTAATTTTATTATGCTTTGGAGAAGAAGGGTAAGAGAAGGATTTGACTTGGGGATTTGGAGGTGGGGGGACGGGCAAGGATATGGACGAAGAACGAGGAGAACAATTTGGACATATTACATGACAATTAATAAAATGCAAAACGTCTCAGGCATGAGTCACGTTGACAGGGCAGGCACGAGGGATAAAACGAATGGGCTGGGTGAGAGGTTTCGTAAGGTTCTGGGTGGGAATAGTGTATTTATGTCCGTCAAAAATGACTGGTTTGTGGCAGAGTAGGGAGGGTATGGGGCAGCATACTGTAAGGGGGAAGGAAATAATACTTCTGTAGGCGGAGAGGTGGAGGAGATAACAAGGGGTAAGGGGGGGGGGGAGTATGTAATTGGGAAGGGCTCATTAATCGAGCTGAAAATGCAGGGGGATAAGAATGGAAGTCGACAGGAACCTGGCCAAGGGGAGGAGGGGGTCGTGAGTGCTTTCAACGCTGCCCTAAAAAAGGTTGAGTTTTAAACCTGGGAGACTCAAGGAGTCTTAGGTACAGGACCATCAGGAATCATCAGGACCATCAGGAATAGAATTCCAGGCACGTCCGACAGCAACTATCAGACGAAAGTCCGAGCGTACTGCAGGGGTGGATGGCACTAGCACATTATCTTGGTTCCTAGCTTCATAAGGACTGACATTTCTAACAATCTCAAAAAGCCCCGAAAAACTTGATGGAAGATCTCCACGGAAATACTGAAATGCAATGAAAGAGAGGTGTAATGTATGAATATTTTTAATCTTCATAAGTTCAACAGAAATATGGATGGTAAACTGCGGGACTTTTGCTGCTTTCAGCTGGGCATTAAAAGTGCATTCCTGCCAAAAGAACAAAAAATCGCGCTACCCAACATTCTGTCTCGCGTGTCACATGGGAAAACACTAAATGTGCTGTCCCCTGCGCCGTGTTATGTCGTTATATGCGCCTCATAAAACAAAACTCAATGAGCTGTATGAAAATACTTAATTCGTTTTTCATAGTATAATAAAAATGATTTTTTTTTACGCGTCACTATGCGCTGAAAAAAAAAACTGTGCATATAGTAATAAAATAATTTAATTTCCTTTTAACTTAAAGGAATTAATACTATAATATCTCTGATAAATTTGTTTTTAGGAAACCTAAATGAAACAAAAATTCTATTATTTTAAACTCTAGGCTATATTGAACAACATGCTTAATATATATGTATATATGTTTATTTATGTATATATATATAATTTTTCTTCGCCTACAAAATTTTAGAAGCCAGAGTAGTTAAATAACTCTTTGTCTAAAACTCGGTTTGGAAAGTGTAATTTATAACAAGTATTTTTTTTTAAGCAAAAAAGGGGAAAGTTGTAAAATTTTTTGAAATTTTTTGTCTAATAATTTCACTTTTCTTAAATGATTATGATACAATCTATTCTCAATTATGAGACAATATAAGATCATATATACAAAGAGATTAATAACCTACGACTTATCATTTAAATTAGGCTAAAATTCGACTAAATTTAAATTATAGGTCAAAAGTTATTTTTTTTTTTTTACCAATTAGGCTACTTAATTTTGAGCTGGAAGGAATTCAAGTACAAAACAACGTTAACTTGTCGGAAGTCAAACCCTTATACCTCAATATGACACCCTCAGCCAATTTGTGCCAGTTTCGGCATAGCTACAATTATTTCCCAAAGTGCATACCAAGAAAGCTGTGATCTTTGAAATATAGTTACTAGGCCTAATAATCTTATTATTTAAAAAAAATCAAAAATCTTAAGCTCCAGACTATATTAACCAATCTATAATTGGATTTTAACCAAATTCAAATTTGAACCATAAATCAAAACTTTGATAATAAAATAGGCCAACCCTTCTATTACACATGTATAATCAGTAATATAAGCTTTTGGCCATAACAAACAAATAAATTATTTCATACTTTTATCAGATATGTGGTATTACAAGAATTTCCTCTTAGTTAGCAAGATTTCAGTTAGTTTTCGTTCTTAATTGTTTAAAATCATAAAGAAGTTTAACGGCGATTCTCTCAAGATGCAAGTGCTATTATTTTCTTCAATATTCAGGTATTTTTATAAACAATAAAATAACTTTAACGTAAATGTTACTAATATCTATCCATCTCCCCCTAAGCTCTCTTTTAGTGGCAAGTAATGAACACATAATAGGTCTTGAGTTAACCCCATCCCAGGCCTAAAACAAAAAATTTCAAGAAAGTCACTAATAAATTATTAGTAAGTCTCGAGTTGGTTCTTTAATTTGTTGACAATCTACATATTAAAATACATAATGCTACACCCTTAAAGTATTATTGTTTTGTCTTCTGAAACACGCACCCATGATTAATCTTCTGGAAAAAATAATACGAAATTCCACATTTTGTGGATAGGAGCTTGAAATTTTTGCTATAAGGTTCTCTGATACGCTGAGTGTGATGGTGTGATTTTCATTGCGATTCTATGACTTTTGGGGGATGTTTCCTCCTATTTTCCAAAATCAGGGAAATTTTCTCAGGCTCGTAACTTTTGATGACAAAGATTAAATTTAATGAAACTTATATATTTAGAATTAGCATGAAAATTCAATTCTTTTATTGTATCTTTTAGCATCAAAATTCCGTTTTTTGAGAGTTTCGTCACCATTGAGCCGGGTCACTCCTTACTACAGTTCGTTACCACGAACTGTTTGATTGTTGATTGATTTTATGAAAAAAACGATCACTTCATTTCTCAGCTCTAATTGATATTTGTTGATATTTTTAAATTAACTATTTTAACATTATTTGTTGGTAATTAAACTATAAGGTTATTAGCCCTTTAGATTAATCTATGCTCAGCCATTCAAATACTATTTAATCAATCTCATTGTCACGCAATTCATTTTTTTCCCTACCATATTTATTCAAAAAATAATTTATTAAACATCAATTACAGATAAGAAATGATGATCTTAACATTTTTGATGACCATGTGCATAAATGCTTATGAACAAGATGTCGTAAAACATGGGATAATATTCAAACATGAAAATTCACTTCTAACTAGTAACTAAGCATGGAAAATATTCATGAAGCTAGACCCTAAACCATTCGAAACGTTGTTCCAACAAGTTATAAGACTGGAGAAAAATACATATGACATGAAAGAATCAATTTTTCAATTCTTATGATCAGACAAGGGACTACAGGCAAGCAAAAGCACCCACAAAGAAAAAAAAGATACACCGTCCCCTACCTATCCCAAACTCAACACAAAGAAAATAGTTGATGATTTTGATGCAAAAATGGCCAAAATTGATAAAGCTATAGGACTCAGAAAAGCCATTGAAAAAAGAAAAAAGAGATCAATTAATGAAAGCCAAAACCCAGATACCAATAAAGAGACCCAAAATATAATCAAACCAATTAAGACAACTTAGACAAAGAAAATATTATGATGGAAAATAAGCATTATTAAACGAATTGCCCACAGTGCGGAATTTCTTCAAAGAACTATGGAATAGGCCAAAATCAGCTAACACGGCTGAGAAGAAACCCGTACAAAAAGAAATAAATCTCTCTGAAATAAAGCCAACAGAAGTTAAAACGAAAGATGTAACAGACATTCCCCTAAACACACAAGAAACCGCTCCTACTGAAACCCAAACAACCAAAATTGAATCTGGCCTTGCTAAACGAACAAATAAAATACCTGAAATAATAAAGGGCATAGAAAATATAGAAATAGCATCAAATTCTACTAACGGTACTACCAAACCAAAATATAAATTCAAATGTCAATACTTCTGTAGAATCATAAACATTACAACGGAAGCAACCAAAATCTACACGACCTCCCGTATTCCACATCTTACTAATGATACCGAAATGATCACAAACAAATTAATGGAAACCTCAAAAGTACCTCAAGGAAATATGAAACGACTACCTTCTGGAAATACAATACTCAAAACGAGGAAACTACACTTGAAACTGAATTTACACCAACAACAATTGAAACTGAATATACCCCAACGATCGAAGAAGAAGAAACATTCCCCACGTCAATCCCCACGACTACTGACCCACAACCGATAGAACTAGACACCTCAATGTCAGAACTTACTACAGAAACAATCCCTAGTATATTAATACCAAATAACAACGATGAAATTTTAATAACAGTAAGGCAACCATACCGATCCACTATCTGGAAATGGACTTCTACGAAGAAAGGAAGAATACAAGTTAGATGGCAAATCCCTTTTGTAGACACCGACTATGGTAAACACAATGTATGGATGGAGACAAAAAATGCAAAGATGAAAATCACTGGAGAGAATGTTCGACTATAGACGGTAAAAAAACTTGCGCACAACTGGCCATGGCTGACGAGTCAGCAAAGAATGAACTAGAACCCCTCCCGGAATTAACCATGGAAAATGCTTATAAAATATCAACTCATCAGGCATTCCTTGTATTATATAGACAAAGTTTGGAAGCGTTATTTGAACTATTCAATACAGAAATACAAAAACTTAAAAAAGCAAAACTCGTATATTTGAAGTATTTTTCCGAAGGAGTAAATATAAAAGATCGACAAGTTTAATCCCAATAGTAGGGGAGCTTGCTCCTCGTCTATTCGGTTTGTCCACCGAAGAAGATTTAAATATATTAAGAGATATTGTTAAAAGGTGAGAGATGGCTGGTGAATGTAAAACGGGTGAATGTTTTGCAAGTTTTAAAAATTTAGGGCAATTGTTCAGGTTGGCAACTGAGCACAATAGTAAAATTTTGTGAATGGTTTTTCTTTCTGACTCTTATACTTATGTAATGTCAAGTATTTTATAGTTAATCTTTATTGTTTTGTTTTAATTGCAATGACCCTAGGACTTTAGTGTAATTAAACCAACTTACATCCATCCATTTTCTTCAAACAGACAGGAGTTCTATGTTCCCTAGCTTCAATAAATTTATATGCAATTTTGAGAACAAGGGTTATAAAGTAGGTCAAAACTTGCAAATGGAACTGTGGTGCAACTAGTTGATTTGTAAGGAATGTATATCAATTAGAAGATTAAAAAACAGTCATTTGGAATTCAAACAAGACAAATAAATAAATAAAAGCATCCCTTTACAACCATTTAGTGAATTGTCACAAATGAAGGTCACTCTTAAGATTGAAATGAACAAAGCTTCAATTATGAATCTGTTTTCTTTCAACAGACTGAAGGGGCAAACCTCTAAGCTTTGCCAAATTCAATCTCACTTTTGGGCTCTTTTCAATGAGAACTTTCTTTCGATTTTTTTTTTACCAACTAAAAACAGAAGAGAAAGAATCAGGTATAAGTGACTTAAGAAACTTGACAACTTGAGACTTGACAACATTTAGAAAAAGCTACATGCAACCTGATCTAAATAAGGATGCTATTGTAGAGTATCCAAGAGAAGCCTACAGCTAAATTCCAAATAAAGTAAAGGCATATTACAAAGAACAAGAACAGGTTCAGAGAACACCATTGAAGTGGTAAAGAAACAACAAAATTGAGATTATTAGATTAACAAGAATCTATGAAAATTGCAAGTACAGTACTAGCCTCCTTCCAACTGGACAAATAAGGGGATTCACACCCCAAAGCTCTGACTATTTACAACCACACCTTTAGAAGCAAAAAAAAAAATTAAATACATTTTTTCACATATCTCAAATATGACAGTTGACTCAGGAGTTCAGGGATTCAATACTCTGTGGTGCCACAAATGGAAGGGCCTTTGCTGTCATAAGCATTGTTAATCCTAGCACACACCCACACTCAAATATAATGTTCTGTAAAATCATAAACATCTTAAACAGCAAAAATAAAAGACTTTTTATTTTTGATAAATAGTATTTGAAAAAGGACACTACAAGGCAAATATCAGGTTCATCAGCATGCTAAATTTGAAGTGACAATGATAAAATTTGTTGAATCTTTTCTGGGATCTAATGTATTAACCATAGATAACACAGACATTGCAATATCTATTTGTCCAACCATCTGTTTGATTGAGATTCTGAGACTATGACCCTAGGTCAAAAAGGCTAAAGCTTTTAAAGTTTTTTCATTGACCTTAGGTCAAACAGGGGTTCTATACAAAAAAGTAGAATTATTTGTTGATTTGCTGAAGTCAGTGAAAGGAGTATCAAATTTAAATGAAAGATGCAATAAATGTACATAGGAAAATATCACCAATTTGGATCCTACTATAATTTATCAGATTTGTTTAGTACAATTTCAAGAATAGGTAAGGTGCTGTCTCTGATAGTTGACCAAGTTAAAAAAAATCCTTTAGATCAAAAAGCTTAAAAATAAATTTGTGTCTGATACACAATATAGTTAAAGGAAAACCTACCATATTTTTGATCCCTGGGAAATTAGTTTAAAGCCCTATCCTGATTAGAAGAGGTAGCTCACATCAGATTGCTCAAACATAATTCTAAAGGAGCCAGACCATGGTTAAAATGCTAATGCTACACTGATACTTAGTCAATTATACTGCTATTTCAGCTTATTTGTATTGTGATGTTAACAATGGGTTTGTAGCTTTAATGTGATGATTGCTTGAAGACAGAATTATCACCCTATTTAGGGTAGATCAATTTTATTTGAAAGAAAATCATTTGGTAAAATTCTAGCTGATTGACTTCTTGCTATCTCAGAAAGGGGTTATGTTCGGAAAATGAAACTTTTAGGGAATGCATCTACAGGCTAAAGTATGTCCTGGGAAGGTACTTTGAAGTACCCACCCCAACTCCTTCTCCCTCTAGAGGGCCCTGACCTTTGATGACTTTCAAAATATGTGTTATAAAAGTTAAATCTTGCAAAATAGATCTTCTGTTGAATGAAGTACATCAAAATTGTTTTCAGCTTCACAAAGTTGTTCAATCAAAATTTATAAGTTTTTAAAGATATGCCAATACATTTCCTAAATTTTGAAAATAAAACATTGATATGGCTCAGAATTCTACTCATAACAGGAATTGCATTTTCAGAAGTAAAGGCAGAGAAAAAGCAACTGGTAACTAAAACTTAAGATAAAATGTTGTTTTGTCAAATTTTCAATTTTGACAAACCAATTAAACTTGTCAAACCTGTCATGTAGGCGAATTTCAGGGCTCTCTATTGGGAGAAGGAGTGGAGGTGGGTACTCTAGAATTCCTTCCCAGGATATACTTTAGACTGTTTACCCACCCCTGAAAAGTTAATTTTCGTAACCTTACCCCTTTCTGGTATAACAAAAAGTCACTCAATTAGAATAGCCTATTAACAATCCCTCTATTAAACAGCTCTACTATTAAACAACTATCAAAAAACTGCTGATCAGCTATCACTCTGCTTAGAGATAATCCTTTAGAAGGGCATGAGAAATTTTGTATTTCTCTTTGTTTGAAACAGCTTAATTTTTTTGCTTCAAGAATAACAGAACAAGAAGTCAATGATCATTGTATTTAGCAGTTATCATACCATTAAAGCTCTATGATCACTGAGCAAGGTGAAGATCTACATCCTTAATGATAATCATCTAAAAGCTGCTGATCACAAATGATTTTTTTTTTAAACTGATATATTCTTAGCCACTTACATTGGAAGTTTTTTTTTTATCGAACATTTCTGAAATTCGAAATCTCTCAGGAAACAGATCTTTCTTCCTTATGCTTTATAAGATATGCTTTTATTAAGGGTGTGTTCCAGCTGACGGTTTTTCAGTAACTGCCCATTTCTAACTGCGGTAGAGCCAGTGGGAACGGCACAGTAAGCTGTCATTTTCGAATTAAATGCACGTGTTTAAATTTAAGGGACAGTTTAATGCTGATTAGTATAATTTTATTATTCCTTCTGTTTCAGAGCATTTAGAGAGGTTCTAAGCCAACCATGGGCATTTGGCTGTCACAAATGATTTTGCTCAAATGAGCTGGTGAAAAATAAATAGATCATATACTTTTTCTCTTTTTTTTATTATTTGAAGCCTAGAATATCACATAACTAAGCATTCAAATAGCTTGATTGTATCTTAAGCATATACAATCCCTAATGGAGTTTTGTTGATACCTGTCTTAAATTGATTTGTCTAAATGAAATGGGCCTATAGCATTTACAGGATAGTAGTGGTACAACTATAGCAAGTTTTTTTTTCAATATTCTACTTTTTTTATATAATTATTGTTCTCTGGTCAAATTTGTGTTCCTTGCTAAGTGGTAGGCACTCTGGGCTGGAATGCTTTGTCCAAGGGGTACAGGTTTAATTCCTGGCATTGTCAGTTTATTTTGTTTTGGATAGGGGTTGGTAATATGACTAACCTCAGCTAGAATTGGCCTAACTTTAAATGAGTACAGATGGAAATCTAGGGACAGTAAGAAATAGGGCATGCAAGAGCATAGGCTGGCTGGTCCCTAGCTTCATATTGCACTACCTGGCTAAAGGACCACCAGGTCCTTTACTGGCCTACTGACTTAGCCATAGAAACTTTCTTTCAAACCCATTAAATATAAGTAAAAATGAAGAATACCAGTATGATGGTCCTTCTATTTCCCTGAAATCTGGATGTATGGACAAGAGTGTGGGTCATGAGAAATAGCTTGTGAATGTAATTGGGGTGAATGTTCTGCAAGATTTAAAAAATTTATGACTGTTGCTCAGGTTGGCAACTGAACACAGAAGTATAATTTTGTTATTTGTTTTTCTTTGTGACTATCATGCTTATTTAATGTCCAGTATTTTAAAGTTAATCTTCTTTAATTTGTCTTTATTTGCCATGGCCCTAGGGCTTAAATACAATAAAACCTACTTATATCCATTGATTTTCTTTAAATAGATAGTAGCTCTATGTTTCCTAGCTTCAATAAATTTAAATGTAATTGTGAGACCAGGGATTACAAAGTAGGTGAAAACTTGCAAATGAACCTCTGGTATCAATAAAAATTTGTAAGAAATGGATATCAATTCAAAGATTAAAAAAAACTGTTAGAAAACAAAGAAGACAAATGAATAAACAAAAGTACCCCTTTACAACCATTTAATGAATTGTCACAAATATAGGTCACCCTTAAGATTGAAATGAACAAAGCTTCAATTATGAATCCATTTTCCTTTAAACAGACTGAAGGGGCAAACCTCCAAGCTTTGACAAATTCAATCTCACCTTTCCTTTTCAAATGAAACTTTCTTTGGATGTTTCTCATCCAACTAAAAACAACATGGACAGTATCAGGTACAAGTGACCTTCTACTTAGCCTACATACCAAAGGGAAAAGCATGCATCTCTATACTATAATTTACCTCCAACCTGCCTAATGTGCAAATATATAGCCAAAATTATGTAGTTCCAATGTATTATGTCACCTGTTACCTTTTCCCTCATTCTTGCTTTGTTTACAGTTGCTTCAATTAACAGGGAGTTAAAGGTTAAGGGATAGATTCGCAGAATCAATGGGAAACATGTAACTTCAGCTATAAATATTTTTGAAGGTCATCAAAGATCAAGGCCCTCTAGAGCAAGAATGAGTAGAGATGTGTACTTTGAAATACCTTCCCAGGACATACTTTAGCCTGTAGACCCATCCCTGAAAGTTTCATTTTCCTAACCTAACCCATTTCAGTGATAGCAAGAAGTCAATCAACTAGAATTTTACTGGATAAAATTACCATCCTTTGGAATAGACTCTGAATAGTCTACCCTAGCCTACTTCTTCAATAGGATTAAAGACAGTCTTAGAATAATGATTTGGCAGCCCATAAATCCTCAACTTATCTGTAATACTTCACCTAGGCCTGTTTACAGAGCCTAAAAGGAGTTAATGCTTAAAATGATACCATGTGGCAATTTAATGGAGCCTCAATGTTACCTGGAAGAAATCAATCCTTAGAATGATTCCAAATGGCAATTTAAGGTAATAATTATGCCTGGATATGCCAGAAAACATGGAAATCTTTAAATAATAAGTTTTTCATTGATTTAACCTACTTGCCAATAGATAGCCTACTACTCAGGGTGTCCTTTAATGTTGATCCCAAAATATGGTGATTTACTAACCTGGCTCAGATCCCTCTTTCTTTTGCAAAATCACTGTCCCACCTTCTTCCAAGCAAATAGCTTCCTATTCCATTATTTCATTCTTGTCCATATTTATTTTTTGTTGAATGAGATTTTTGTTGAAGAAGGTGAATTATGTACTTACTGCGCTAACCATTCTTTTGAGCACGGTAAGAAAATGACTTACTGTGGTTACTGCCGGCAGTAACTATTCTCGTTCCCAGTGGGTTGGGCAGTAACCATTTTCCCGCTAGGAACGGAAATAGTAACCATTCGGTTACTACAGTAAGTACCTGGAACACACCCTAAATATGGAGCGTGTCCGAAAGCTCAAGTATGCAGAATTAATTTCGCATCCGTCTGGAATTCCTCGAAGAATTCTCAGTCCGGACTAGAATTTCATCTGTAATTATTGCAGGGTTATGACGTTAAAAAACCCTACGAAAGATTCTACGAAATTGCAGCATTTATCTGAGGTTTTTCAGAAGAAACTAAAGAAAGATAGTGGCGATCCATATCCAAAGCCTAAGGGTGCGTTTGTTTACTTGTCCAATGGGATTTTTACTAATCGAGGTTTAACCCCTAAAAGATAGCATGGGTGCGTTTGTTTACTTGTCCAATGGGATTTTTACTAATCGAGGTTTAACCCCAAAAAGATAGCAACAAATACTTGTCTGGCCACGTGTCACTTAAAACGGCAAGATTAATTGCGAATAATAACAATATTGGTCACGTGTAATTATTATTTTAATGCTATGTGAAGTTTTGACAAGGGAGAGGCTAGGACTTTGGGCCTGTTTCAAATTTTACAGGCAAATACAGCTTCAGCAATTATTTCAGAGCTGGGTAGCCTAATACAATTTGTGTGGCCAGAAGTTTAATTGTAAGATTTCAAATTGTGGTTGTCATTTGCCTTTTTAAGTCATTCCATTCAAGATGCTTTGGATATTTTTTATTGTGATAAATTGTCTTAATGCTCTGAAAAGGGAAAATTATTTCAATTGCATAGGATAGGAAAAATTCTGTAGGCTAATTAATTAAAAGTCCTAAATTAGCCAGGGAAGTGTTTTTTTTTTTCACTAAAAAATCACCGTTCTTTGAACTCCAATTATATAGCCCTGTTTTTGGCCCACTTGATCCAGTTCCTGATTGTCATTTACACTAAATTTCACTTTTTCTGTTACCTATTTATGTTTGCACCAGTTTTACCATTGGGTAAAACTGGTACAAACAGTATTACTGGCTTTCATATAAAGTGAATATACCACTTGATGGCTTTTGTAATGCTGTTTACAAATATAATAATCGCTTCTACCGCAAGTTCAGATTTAAGCACTTTTTGACCTCTTAAAAATGATCTATATATGGGGTCATTACAAATCTGTAATAATTTAGAAACAAATTTGGGCTATATATTTGCACATTAGGGGGTGGGGGTAAAGTGTAGCATATATTAAATATGTAAACTAACCATTGCTTGAATTTTTTTATGTGTGTGCTGTTGCACTGGTGATTTCTCTTTTCATTAAAATTTGATGTGCACAAACACATTAAAAAAAAAAACAGCAATAGTTAGTTTACATATATAATATATGCTATGCTTTACCCCCACCCCCCTGATGTGCAAATATATAGCCCAAATTTGTTTCTAAACTATTATAGATTTGTAATGACTCCATTTATAGGTCATTTTTAAGAGGTCAAGAGGTGAAAAAGTGCTTAAATCTGAATTTGCAGTAGAAGAAATTATTATATTTGGAAAGAGCATATAAGAAGGCATCAAGTGGTATATTCACTTTATATGAAAGCCAGTAATACTGTTTGCACCAGTTTTACCCTTGTTTCTTGTTAATATTACTAAGGGGTCATAGTTAAGCACTAGAGAAGTCATTGTTAAATAACATGTGCTTATGTATATAGGCCTATAGCTTTTTGCTACTTATTCTTCTTTGGTTATATAATGCTTGATGTGGTATAAGCCAAGAGAAGGACCTGTAGACCTATAGAAGAAAACCTGTTAAAAAAAGATGATTCTTTGTAATTTACATAATAATTATAGCTTTCTACATGCAGCCCTGCTCTACTTAAGCCCCAACCCTCCTACTATGGAAATCTATAGCTGAAATTACATATTTTCTATTGATTCTGCCAATCTATCCCTCAACCCTTGTACCTGTTAATTGAGGCAACTGTGGATAAATAAGAACTGGAAAAACAAGTAACAGGTGGCAGAAAACATTGGAAATATATAATTTGGGCTATATGTTTGCAAATTAGGCATGTTAGAGGTGAATTTCTTGTTGTTCATATTTTGATTTAAAAATAAAGTGAATATACCACTTGATGCCTTTTTGTATGTTCTTTACAAATATAATAATTGCTTATTTTGCTAGTTCAAGTTTAAGCACTTTTTGACCTTACTTAACCTAACAAATTTTGGCAGTGAAAAACTTACATTATTTTGTCAAAAATGACCAAAAACACGTACCTTAATTGAAAATTTGGCAACAAAGAAGAAGAAATACAGCACAATATTGTAAAATTTATTAATCCAACTTAATTGTGGAAAATCAGTGCTCATAGATTATACAACATGTAAAAAATGGATTAATAATGAAACAGTAAGTTTGAGACCAATGTTTTAAGCTTTCTTATACCCAAAAGCTATTTGAGTATACTTTGGTCATTTTCAAGAGCTCAAAAACTTGTACTTGAAGCACTTATTATGTTTGTAAAAAATAAAAAAGGGCATCAAGGAGTATGTTCACTTTATTTGTAAATCAAACATATGAATAACAAAAAATTTACCAATTATTAGTATAGCTGCACAATTTTCCCCTGGGTATGTAGGCTTAGTGGAAGGTCACTTATATCTGATCATGTCCCTACTGTTTTTACTTGGTTGAAAAAAAATCCAAAGAAAGTTCCTATTGAAAAGGAAAGAGATCAAAAGTGAGATTGAATTTGTCATAGCTTGGAGGTTTGTCCCTTCAGTCTGTTTAAAGAAAACAGATTCATAATTGAAGCTTTGTTCATTTCAATCTTAGGGATAATCTACATTTGTTACACTTAATTAAATGGTTGTAAAGGGATACTTTTATTTATTTGTCTTGTTTTTTTTCTACATATGTTTTTAATCTTTAAATTGATATACATTTCTTACAAATTAATTAGTCATATCATAGTTCCACTTGCAAGTTTTGACCTACTTTGTAACCCTGGTCTCAAAATTGCATATAAATTTATTGAAGCTAGGAAACATAGAACTCCTCTCTGTTTAAAAGAAAATGGATGGACATAGGTAGGTTTTAATACACTAAAGTCCTAGGGCCATGGAAATTAAAAAAAAACAATGAAGATTAACTTTAAAATTCTGGACATGACATAAATATGACATTCACAAAGAAAAACCATTCACAAAATTTTACTTTTGTGCTCAGTTGCCAACCTGAGCAATTGCCCTAAATTTTAAACCTTGCAAAACATTCACCAGCCAATTCTTATGACCTATACTGTTGTCTGTACATCAAAAATTAATTGAAAGGGAAGGACCACCTTACTGGCATTTCTTCCTTTGTACTTATATTTAATGGGTTTAAAAGAAAGCTCCTATGGCTAAGTCAGAAGCCTAGTAAAGGACCAGGTAATCCCTTTAGACAGGAAGTGCAATAGGAAGCTAGGGGCCAGTCATCCTATGCTTTTGCATGTCCTTCCTGCTTACTGACCCCAGATTTCTCTAGGTAACCTGTTAAGTTTCGGCCAATTCTGGCTGAACTTACAGAGTTAAATCACTGACCTTTGTCCCAAACCAAATAAACTGCTAATGCCAGAAATTAAACCTGTGCCCTTTGGATAAAAGATTCTCAACCTAGAGTGCCAGCCACTTAGGAAGGAACACAAATTTCACCAGAGAACAAAAATTATTTGGAAAAAAGAAAATATTGAGAAAAAAAAAATAACTCAAGTCATAGTTGCTCATTGCTGTCCCACAAACAATATGTATTTCATTAAGACAAATAAATTTTTAAACAGGTATCAACAAAACTCCATCAGGGATTGTATTTACTTAAGGTACAATCAGCACTATTAATGCTTAGTTTTGTGATATTCTGGTTTTGAAATAATAAAAAAATAGAAATTATATGTTCTACTTGTTTTCCACAAGCCCATTTGAGAAAAATCATTTGTAACAACAATATACCCATGGTTGGCTCAGAATCTCTCTAAAATGCTTTAAACAGAAGGAATTTTAAAAACAATTATACTCATTAGCAAGAAAAATATTAACATAACTCTCTAAACTTGGCACTTTTTAAGACAATTTTTAAAAAAGCAAATGCAAAACTTTAATGGTGTCCTATGTCATCTAAAAAAATTCATTAAAATGTGTCAAATGAATTTTGATGTAAGATGCCTCAAATACTTTTAGTTGAATCTGTGAAATGAAGGGCCAGGTATTCCTTTACATTTTATACAACATGTTAAAAGAAAAACAGTTCAAATTTTTTCATGAAAGAAGAAGCTTGATGTAAAAAAATAAATGTATTTTTAACAGAAAGCAACTGACATTAATGAAATCAAATAAAACAAAAATTCATGGAGAATAAATAATATAAGCCATATATTTAACCTATAATGAGGTGGCATAAAAGATTATTTCTAGAATTAGAAAAAAACAGTGTTATGGCTTAAAGTTCTGCTCAATCAACAGGAGTTGTCTAAGGCCAGAATAATTAAGAACTAAGGCCAGAGAAAAAGAAACTGATAACCAAAAAATAAGGCACCCAAAAATTTCAGGACCCTTTAGAGGGAAAAGAAGTAGAAGTAGGTACTTCAAAATACCTTCCTGGGACATACTTTAGCCTGTAGACACATCCCTGAAAGTTTCATTTTCCTAGCCTAACCTCTTTCAAAGATAGCCAAAAGTAGCTAAAGTAAAATTTTACCCCTACTGTATCTTAAAAATCCAGTTTAAATAGCAATCTCAACAAATATAGACTATATAAAAGGCTATAGGTATTGTCCTAATCATTCTGAATTTTTTCCAACTAATAATTATAGGATGGTTTAGAAACTAGGCCTGTTTGATATAATAACATTTGACTAACTCACCAATGTGATAGCTGCCTCCCTAAGAATCAACCTTTTTAATAACAAAAAAACTTTTCTTCTGACTCCTTATGAAGCTTAGCCTATGCAAGACAGGCCTAGAACACCAAAAACCCTTTAGATACTAAGGAATATGCATAATATTACTTACAGGTCACTGAAAAGCTAAGATTATTTCTATTATTTACAGTTTCCTTGTCTTTTCTCTAGACTTAACGATTTCACATGTTTATCCATTTAAAAAAATATATAGCATTGACGTCACAATCCTCAAATAATCTTTTTATTTGGGGGTTATAAAGTGCCAGCCCACGGACAAGTAATCCTGAGCGTTTGTGGGGATAATCCGACTAACCTCTGACGTCAAATGTGTCTCAAAAAACGCTTGGATTAATCAGATTAGTAATCGGACAAGTAAACAAACGCACCCAAATACTTGTCTGGCCACGTGTTACTGAAAACGGCAAGATTAATTGCGAATAATAACAACATTGGTCACGTGTAATTATTATTTTAATGCTATGTGAAGTTTTGACAAGGAAGAGGCTAGGACTTTGGGCCTGTTTCAAATTTTACAGGCAAATACAGCTTCAGCAATTATTTCAGAGCTGGGTAGCCCAATACAATTTGTGTGGCCAGAAGTTTAATTGTAAGATTTCAAATTGTGGTTGTCATTTGCCTTTTTAAGTCATTCCATTCAAGATGCTTTGGATATTTTTTATTGTGATAAATTGTCTTAATGCTTTGAAAAGGGAAAATTATTTCAATTGCATAGGATAGGAAAATTTTGGTAGGCTAATTAATTCAAAGTCCTAAATTAGCCAGGGAAGTGCTTTTTTTTTTCACTAAAAAATCACCACGTTCTTTGAACTCCAATTATATAGCCCTGTTTTTGGCCCCCTTGATCCAGTTCCTGATTGTCATTTACACTAAATTTCACTTTTTCTGTTACCTATTTATGTTTGCACCAGTTTTACCATTGGGTAAAACTGGTACAAACAGTATTACTGGCTTTCATATAATTTGAATATACCACTTGATGCCTTTTGTAATGCTGTTTACAAATATAATAATTGCTTCTACCAAAAATTCAGATTTAAGCACTTTTTGACCTCTTAAAAATGACCTATATATGGGGTCATTACAAATCTGTAATAGTTTAAAAACAAATTTGGGCTATATATTTGCACATCAGGGGGTGGGGGTAAAGTGTAGCATATATTAAATATGTAAACTAACCATTGCTTGAATTTTTTTTGTTTGTGCTGTTGCACTGGTGATTTCTCTTTTCATTAAAATTTGATGTGCACAAACACATTAAAAAAAAAACAGCAATGGTTAGTCTACGTATATAATATATGCTATGCTTTACCCCCACCCCCCTGATGTGCAAATATATAGCCCAAATTTGTTTCTAAACTATTACAGATTTGTAATGACTCCATTAATAGGTCATTTTTAAGAGGTCAAGAGGTGAAAAAGTGCTTAAATCTGAATTTGCAGTAGAAGAAATTATTATATTTGTAAAGAGCGTATAAGAAGGCATCAAGTGGTATATTCACTTTATATGAAAGCCAGTAATACTGTTTGCACCAGTTTTACCATTGTTTCTTGTTAATATTACTAAGGGGTCATAGTTAAGCACTAGAGAAGTCATTGTTAAATAACATGTGCTTATGTATATATAGCTTTTTGCTACTTATTCTTCTTTGGTTATATAATGCTTGATGTGGTATAAGCCAAGAGAAGGACCTGTAGACCTATAGAAGAAAACCTGTTAAAAAAAGATGATTCTTTGTAATTTACATAATAATTATAGCTTTCTACATGCAGCCCTGCTCTACTTTAGCCCCAACCCTCCTAATATGGAAATCTATAGCTGAAATTACATATTTTCTATTGATTCTGCCAATCTATCCCTCAACCCTTGTACCTGTTAATTGAGGCAACTGTGGCAAAACAAGAACTGGAAAAACAAGTAACAGGTGGCAGAAAACATTGGAAATATATAATTTAGGCTATATGTTTGCAAATTAGGCATGTTAGAGGTGAATTTCTTGTTGTTCATATTTTGATTTAAAAATAAAATGAATATACCACTTGATGCCTTTTTGTATGTTCTTTACAAATATAATAATTGCTTATTTTGCTAGTTCAAGTTTAAGCACTTTTTGACCTTACTTAACCTAACAAATTTTGGCAGTGAAAAACATACATTATTTTGTCAAAAATGACCAAAAACACATACCTTAATTGAAAATTTGGCATCAAAGAAGAAGAAATACAGCATAATATTGTAAAATTTATTAATCCAACTTAATTGTGGAAAATCAGTGCTCATAGATTATACAACATGTAAAAAATGGATTATAATGAAACAGTAAGTTTGAGACCAATGTTTTAAGCTTTCTTATACCCAAAAACTATTTGAGTATACTTTGGTCATTTTCAAGAGCTCAAAAACTTGTACTTGAAGCACTTATTATGTTTGTAAAAAATAAAAAAGGGCATCAAGGAGTATGTTCACTTTATTTGTAAATCAAACATATGAACAACAAAAAAATTACCAATTATTAGTATAGCTGCACAATTTTCCCCTGGGTATGTAGGCTTAGTGGAAGGTCACTTATACCTGATCATGTCCCTAATGTTTTTACTTGGTTGAAAAAAAAATCCAAAGAAAGTTCCTATTGAAAAGGAAAGAGATCAAAAGTGAGATTGAATTTGTCATAGCTTGGAGGTTTGTCCCTTCAGTCTGTTTAAAGAAAACAGATTCATAATTGAAGCTTTGTTCATTTCAATCTTAGGGATAATCTACATTTGTTACACTTAATTAAATGGTTGTAAAGGGATACTTTTATTTATTTGTCTTGTTTGTTTTCTACATAATTTTTTAATCTTTAAATTGATATACATTTCTTACAAATTAATTAGTCATATCATAGTTCCACTTGCAAGTTTTGACCTACTTTGTAACCCTGGTCTCAAAATTGCATATAAATTTATTGAAGCTAGGAAACATAGAACTCCTCTCTGTTTAAAAGAAAATGGATGGACATAGGTAGGTTTTAATACACTAAAGTCCTAGGGCCATGGAAATTTAAAAAAAAACAATGAAGATTAACTTTAAAATTCTGGACATGACATAAATATAACATTCACAAAGAAAAACCATTCACAAAATTTTACTTTTGTGCTCAGTTGCCAACCAGAGCAATTGCCCTAAATTTTTAAACCTTGCAAAACATTCACCAGCCAATTCTTATGACCTACACTGTTGTATGTACATAAAAAATTCATGGAAAAGGAAGGACCACCTTACTGACATTTCTTCCTTTGTACTTATATTTAATGGGTTTAAAAGAAAGCTCCTATGGCTAAGTCAGAAGCCTAGTAAAGGACCAGGTAATCCTTTAGATAGGAAGTGCAATAGGAAGCTAGGGGCCAGTCATCCTATGCTTTTGCATGTCCTTCCTGCTTACTGAACCCAGATTTCTCTAGGTAACCTGTTAAGTTTCGGCCAATTCTGGCTGAACTTACAGAGTTACATCACTGACCTTCGTCCCAAACCAAATAAACTGCTAATGCCAGAAATTAAACCTGTGCCCTTTGGATAAAGGATTCTCAACCTAGAGTGCCAGCCACTTAGGAAGGAATACAAATGTCACCAGAGAACAAAAATTATTTGGAAAAAAGAAAATATTGAAAAAAAAAAATAACTCAAGTCATAGTTGGTCATTGCTGTCCCACAAACAATATGTATTTCATTAAGACAAATAAATTTTTAAACAGGTATCAACAAAACTCCATCAGGGATTGTATTTACTTAAGGTACAATCAGCAATATTAATGCTTAGTTTTGTGATATTCTGGTTTTGAAATAATAAAAAAAGAGAAATTATATGTTCTACTTGTTTTCCACAACCCCATTTGAGAAAAATCATTTGTAACAACAATATACCCATGGTTGGCTCAGAATCTCTCTAAAATTCTTTAAACAGAAGGAATTTAAAAAAAAATTATACTCATCAGCAAGAAAAATATTAACATAACTCTCTAAACTTGGCACTTTTTAAGACAATTTTTAGCAAAGCAAATGCAAAACTTTAATGGTGTCCTATGTCATCTAAAAAAAAAAAAAACATTAAAATGTGTCAAATGAATTTTGATGTAACATGCCTCTAATACTTTCAGTTGAATCTGTGAAATGAAGGGCCAGGTATTCCTTTACATTTTATACAATATATAAAAAGAAAAACAGTTCAAATTTTTTCACAAAAGAAGAAGCTTGATGTAAAAAAATAAATATATTTTTAACAGAAAGCAACTGACATCAATGAAATCAAATAAAACAAAAATTCATGGAGAATAAATAATATAAGCCATATATTTAACCTATAATGAGGTGGCATAAAAGATTATTTTTAGAATTAGAAAAAAACAGTGTTATGGCTTAAAGTTCTGCTCAATCAACAGGAGTTGTCTAAGGCCAGAATAATTAAGAACTAAGGCCAGAGAAAAAGAAACTGATAACCAAAAAAAATAAGGCACCCAAAAATTTCAGGACCCTTTAGAGGGAAAAGAAGTAGAAGTAGGTACTTCAAAATACCTTCCTGGGAAATACTTTAGCCTGTAGACACATCCCTGAAAGTTTCATTTTCCTAGCCTAACCTCTTTCAAAGATAGCCAAAAGTAGCTAAAGTAAAATTTTACCCCTACTGTATCTTAAAAATCCAGTTTAAATAGCAGTCTCAACTAATATAGACTATATAAAAGGCTATAGGTATTGGCCTAATCATTCTAAATTTTTTCCAACTAATAATTATAGGATGGTTTAGAAACTAGGCCTGTTTGATATTATAACATTTGACTAACTCACCAATGTGATAGCTGCCTCCCTAAGAATCAACCTTTTTAATAACAAAAAAACTTTTCTTCTGACTCCTTTTGAAGCTTAGCCTATGCAAGACAGGCCTAGAACACCAAAAGCCCTTTAGATACTAAGGAATATGCATAATATTACTTACAGGTCACTGAAAAGCTAAGATTATTTCTATTATTTACAGTTTCCTTGTCTTTTCTCTAGACTTAACGATTTCACATGTTTATCCATTTAAAAAAATATATAGCATTGACGTCACAATCCTCAAATAATCTTTTTATTTGGGGGTTATAAAGTGCCAGCCCACGGACAAGTAATCCTGAGCGTTTGTGGGGATAATCCGACTAACCTCTGACGTCATATGTGTCTCAAAAAACGCTTGGATTAATCAGATTAGTAGTCGGACAAGTAAACAAACGCACTCTAAGGAAGACCAGGGCATAAGGAAGAAAGATCTGCTTCCAGAGAGATTTCAAGTTTCAGAAATGTGTAATAAAAAAAACTTCCAATGTAAGTGGCTAAGAATATCTCAGATAAAAAAATAATCATTTGTGATCAGCAGCTTTTAGATTTTTATCATTAAGGATGTAGATCTTCACCTTGCTCATTGATCATAGAGCTTTAATTTTATGTTAACTGCTAAATACAATGATCATGGACTTTTTGTTTTTTTCTTGAAGCAAAAAAATTAAGCTGTTTTAAACAAAGAGAAAACATAAAATTTCTCATGCCCTGCTAAAGGTTATCTCTAAGCAGAGTGATAGCTTATCAGCAGTTGTTGATAGTTGTTTAATAAAGTGATTGTTAATATTCTAGTTGAGTGACTTCTTGTTATCTCACAGAGGGGTAAGGTTAGGAAAATGAAACTTTCAGGGGTGGGTCTACAGGCTAAAGTATATCCTGGGAAGGTATTCTAGAATACCCACCTCCACTCCTCCCTCTAGAGAGCCCCGAAATTCGCCTACATGACAGGTTTGTCAAAATTTTTAATTTTTAGTTACCAGTTGCTTTTTCTCTGCCTTTAGTTCTGAAAATGCAATTCCTGTTATGAGTAGAATTCTGAGCCATATCAATGTTTTTTTTTCCAAAATTTAGGAAATGTATTGGCATATCTTTAAAACCTTATAATTTGGATTGAGTAAAGTTGTGAAGCTGAAAACAATTTTGTTGTACTTCATTCAAGAAGAAGATCTATTTTGCAGTATTTCACTTTTATAACACATATTTTGAAGGTCATCAAAGGTCAGGGCCCTCTAGAGAGAGAAGGAATAGAGGCAGGCACTTCAAAATACCTTCCCAGGACATACTTTAGCCTGTAGATGCATCCCTGGAAGTTTCATTTTCCTAACATAACCCCTTTTTGAGATAGCAAGAAGTCAATCAACTAGAATTTTACCAAGTGATTTTCTTTCAATTTAAATTGATCTGCCCTAAATAGGGTGATAATCCTGTCTTCAAGTAATCATCACATTAAAGCTGCAAACCCATTGTCAACATCACAATGCAATTAAGCTGAAATAGCAGTATAGTTAACTAAGTATCAGTGCAGTATTAGCATTTTAACCATGGTCTAGCTCCTTTAGAATTATGTTTGAGTAACCTGATGTGAGCTACCTATTCTAATCAAGATAGGGCTTTAAACTAATTTCCCAGGGATCAAAAATATGATAGCTTTTCCTTTAACTACATATCTTTAACTATATTGTGTATCAGACACAAATTTATTTTTAAGCTTTTTGGTTTAAAGGATTTTTTTTAAACTTGGTCAAATATCAGAGACAGCACCTTGCCTATGATTGAAATTATACTAAACAAAACTGATAAATTCTAGTAGGATCCAATTTGGTGATATTTTGCTATGTACATTTATTCCATCTTTCATTTAAATTTGATACTCCTTTCACAAACTTCAGCAAATCAACAAAAAATTCTACTTTTTGTTTATAGAACCCCCTTCTCTTTCCCTATTTGACCTAAGGTCAGTGAAAAAAACTTTAAAAGCCTTAGCCTTTTTGACTTAGGGTCATAGTCTCAGAATCTCAATCAAACAGATGGATGGACAAATAGATATTGCAATGTCTGTGTTATCTATAGCTAACACATTTGATCCCAGAATAGATTTAACAAATCTTATCATTGACACATCAAATTTAGCATGCTGATGAACCTGATATTTGCCTTGTAGTGTCCTTTTTCAAATAATATTTATCAAAAATAAAAAAAGTCTTTTATTTTTGCTGTTTAAGATGTTTGTGATTTTACAGAATGTTATATTTGAGTGTGGGTGTGTGCTAGGATTAACAATGCTTATGACAGCAAAGGTCCTTCCATTTGTGGCACCACAGAGTGTTGAATCCCTGACCCAGAACTCCTGAGTCAACTGTCATATTTGACATATGTGAAAAAATGTATAATTTTTTTTTGGCTCCTAAAGGTGTGATTGAAAATAGTCAGAGCTTTGGGGTGTGAATCCCCTTATTTGTCCTGTTGGAAGGAGGTTGGAAGTACTTGCAATTTTCATAGTTTCTTGTTAATCTTATAATATCAAGTTTTGCAATTTTCTTGTTTCTTTACCACTTCAATGGTATTCTATGAACCTGTTCTTGTTCTATGTAATATGCCTTTACTGTATTTGGGATATACCTGTAGACTTCTCTTTGATACTCTACAATAGCATCCTTATTTAGATCAGGTTGCATGTAGCTTTTTCTAAATGTTGTCAAGCCTCTTATGCCTGATGCTTTCCCCACTGTTTTTAGTTGGTAAAAAAAAAAATCCAAAGAAAGTTCCCATTGAAAAGAGCCCAAAAGTAAGATTGAATTTGCCAAAGCTTGAAGGTTTGCCCCTTCAGTTTGTTTAAAAAAAAACAGATTCATAATTGAAGCTTTGTTCATTTCAATCTTAAGAGTGACCTACATTTGTGACAATTCATTAAATTGCTATAAAGGGATACTTTTATTTATTTATTGGTCTTGTTTGAATTCTAAATGATTGTTTTTTAATCTTTAAATTGATTTGTACTTATGTTTAATAATTTTAAAAGAAAGCTTATAAGGCCAAGTCAGTAGGCCAGTAAAAAACCATGTGTTCCTTTAGCCAGGAAGTACAATAGGAAGCCAGAGGCGAGCCTTCCTATGATTTTGCATACCCTTCCTGCTTACTGCTCCACATTTCTTTAGGTAACCTTTTAAAGTTGGGCCAATTCTAGACAAGCTGATAGAGTCACATCAATGATCCCTGTCCAAAACCAAATAAACTGGTAATGCCAGGAATTAAACCTGTGCCCTTTGGACAAGGATTCTCAAGCTAGAGAGCCAGCCACTTAGGAAAGAACACAAATGTGACCACAGAACAACAATTGTTTGAAAAAAGAAAATATTGAAAAAAACTCAAGCCATAGTTGCTGCCCATAAACAATATGCATTTTATTTAGACAAAGTAAATTTAAGACAGGTATCAACAAAACTCCATCAGGAATTGTATTTACTTAAGATACAATAAGCAATATGAAAGCTTAGTTTTGTGATATTCCAGTCTTGAAATAATGCAAAATAAGAAAAATTATATTTCCTATTTGTTTTCCATAAGCTCATTTGAGACTGCAATATGCCCATGGTGCACTTTTAAACTCTTTGGAATGCTTTTAACAGAAAGAATTGTAAAGACAATTGTTCTGATCAGCAAGAAAAATATTAACATAACTCTCTAAACTTGGCACTTTTTAAGACAACTTTTTAGCAAAGCAAATGCAAAACATAAGAATTCAACTAAAAGGTGGTGAAATACTTGACAGATCTTATTGGTCTAAATAATCAATGCCTATAAAAACAACAGCTTTTTATTCTGAATTCTTTGTGTTTCTGATTCTTAGCAGCAGCTTGGCAATGGACAATCTCAGTTCTATTAGCCTACTAGATATGGTCTAGATGGTTATGGAGACATTTACATTTTAATTTCTCTAGAGGTATATTTAGTGCATAAGTGGATATGCACTATGTTACAAATCTAATGATCACCCAATTTGCATGACCACTAGATTTAAAGGGCCAGAGAAAATTTGATCCTTGAATCTAGTGATGACCTTCAATCTTGATTGACATCATAAGAAAGTCTTGGGCCTTACTTATTGTTAGGCAGAGGCCTACCAAAGACTATGGTAAATGCTAGATATACCCAGTGTCTGACTTAAACTATACAAAATCTTGACAATTGTGCATGCATTATCTGTAAGAGAAAAATTGCTTCTCTATCAGACAGAGCAAACGCATGTCCAGTACTTTAATTTGCAGTAGTAGCAAAGTGATTAGGAGCTACATAGAAGCTGTTTTTAATCTGATGGTTGATTTCTGTTTCTTCTCCTACTACTGAGTTGCTGTTGAGTAGAGATTTGAGCTTCAAAGAACAAATGACGAAAACAGCTTTCGGACTGAATATTCAGAATTAACCCTGCATCTGGATGCAGCATTCTTTGTGAAATAAGCTTTCGGACACGGTCATGGATGGCCACTATCTTTCTTTAGTTTCTTCTGAAAACCCTCAGATGAAAGTTGCAATTTCGTAGGGTTTTTTGACGTCATAACCCTGCGATAATTACAGATGAAATTCTAGTCCGGACTGAGAATTCTTCGAAGAATTCCAGACTGATGCGAAATTAATTCTGCATACTTGAGCTTTTGGACACGCTCGAGGAAAACAGCTTTCGGACTGAGTATTCAGAATTAACCCTGCATCCGGATGCAGCATTCTTTGTGGAATTAAATAAAAAAAAACTAATTTTTTTAGCTGAAAGTAAGGAGCGACATTAAATCTTAAAACGAACAAAAATTACTCCGTATATGAAATGAGTTGTTCCCTCCGCAACCCCTCGCTCTTTACGCTAAAGCTTTTAATTGTTTTAAAAAGTAGAATTGTTTCAAAGAGTCAAACTTTAGCGTAAAGAGCGAGGGGTTGCGGAGGGGACAACTCATTTCATATACGGAGTAATTTCTGTTCGTTTTAAGTTTTAATGTGGCTCCTTACTTTCAGCTTAAAAAATTAGTTTTTTTTTTATTTAATTTCTGAACGTTTTTGAATTAATGCATGTTTGGTTTTGGCTCTCCGCACTTAAATTATTGAAAATGAAATTTGTATATTAATTCTCTTTTCGGCTAAATGGCTTTCTTTTAGTTTTGATCAGACGATTTTGAGAAATAAAGGATGGAGAAGGAGGCTTAGTTGCCCTTGAATTTTTTGGTTACTTAAAAAGGCAACTAGAACTTTTAATTTTTAACGAACGTTTTTATTAGTAAAAAATATACGTAACTTAAGAATTAACTTACGTAACAAACTTTTATAACCTTATATTTTTATTATGTATACAAGGGGGTTTGTACCCTCGTTAATACCTCGCTCTTTACACTAAATCGTAAGTTTTGTCCCAATTCTTTAAGAATGACCCCTGAATCAGAAAGGCCGTAGAATAAATAGTTGAAATTACTAAAAATACTTTTGCATAAAGAGCAAGGTATTTATCTCCTCCTAAATACCTCGCTCTTTATGCTAAAGTATTTTTAGAACCCCTCATATGCGTAATAATCTCTGTTCGTTTTAAGTTTCAATGCTACTTCTTCCTTTCATTTGAAAAAACGTTTTCATGTTTATTTTTCATTGTTTTCTTATAGTAATGCTAGAGAATCCTGCGCCCTTGTCATTGAATTTTTTTCCCCCATGACAGAATCCTCCAAGAAAAGATCCTCCAACATAGCCCCCTCTCCTCAGCCCCCTGAATAAAATCCCCCTGAAAACGTCTGTACACTTCCCAATAACCATTACTATATGTAAACACTGGTCAAAGTTTGTAACTTGCAGCCCCTCCCCCAGGGATTGTGGGGGAGTAAGTCATCCCCAAAGACATAGTTATTATGGTTTTCGACTATGTTGGACAAAATGGCTATCTCAAAATTTTGATCCGTTGAGTTTGGGAAAACAATGAGCGTGGGAGGGGGCCTAGATGCCCTCCAGTTTTTTTGGTCACTTAAAAAGGGCACTAGAACGTTTCATTTCCGTTATATTGAGCCCTCTTGTGACATTCTAGGACCACTTGGTCGACACGATGACCCCTGGGGAAAAGAAAAAAAAAACAAAAAAAAAAAAAACCAAATAAACACGCACCCGTGATTTGTCTTCTGGCAAAAAATACAAAATTCCACATTTTTGTAGATAGGAGCTTGAAACTTCTACAGTAGGGTTCTTTGATACGCTGAATCTGATGGTGTCATTTTCGTTAAGATCCTATGACTTTTAGAGGGTGTTTCCCCCTATTTTCCTAAATAAGGCAAATTTTCTCAGGCTCGTCACTCTTGATGGGTAAGACTAAACTTGATGAAACTTGTATATTTAAAATCAGCATTAAAATGCGATTATTTTGATGTAGCTATTGATATCAAATTCAATTTTTTAGAGTTTAGGTTACTATTGAGCCGGGTCGCTCCTTACTATAGTTCGTTACCACGAACTGTTTGATAAGCTTTTGGACACGCTCAGGGTTTTCATTTTCCAAATAAATCTTTTCTTCTTTTTCAAAATCAGTTTCCCGACGCCATTCTTCAATTGATCTAAGGAGCTCGTTGTTGCAAGTTGTAAGAGAATAATTTTATTTGTTCTTTCATTTGTAGAGTAACTTTTCACTTCAATGGATGAAATTCGAGGTTGAAACATTATGTCTGGTTCAGGATTTGGTAGATTCCTATGTATCAAATAAATTATCCACTATATGTTTTTTTATGCTATTTCTTACTGAAATGATCGTTTTTTGGACAATTTTTTTTCATAAAATTTTAGATGAGCTAGGTTTAGCCTATTAGATGTAATCTTGGAAAGTGGATAAGCTAGGAAAATACAACTTTCAGTGATGGATATACAGTTTAAAAGTCGTCTTATGTCCTGGATGGGTGCTTTGGAATAGCCTACCTATTCAATGTATAAGGCATTGACCTTTCACTAAAATCTTTGTGTTATAAAAGTGAAACCTTTTAAAATAGAACTGCTTGAATGAAGTAGCCTACATTAAAGAATTTTTATCTTTACCACTTTAATCATTCCCAGATTAGGCTATGAAGTTTTAAAGATGTTAAACATTTCCTAGTTTAATTAAAAGAAAAATTCAATGCTATGGCTTAATTTCACTCAAATTGGAGAAATTGTATATTGAAATCCTATTGGCCTAGCCTACCAGAGAAGGGAACTGAAATTAAAGTTGGCCTATAGTGTTGTTTTGTTGTAGTTCCAATAGGTAGCCTAGGCTCCCGACTTGTCAAATAGGCAAAATTCTAAGACATGGAAATCAGAAGTGGTTTAACATAGCCTAGTAGCTTGGCAATATCTTCCTGGTGTATTCTTTTGGCCATGCATTCACTTATAAGGCCACGTTATTCAGATTTTTTTGCAAAATTAGGAAAAATTTAACCCTAATATTACTTTTAAAGAGGGTCTAAAATAATAATTATATTTTGTGCCCTAATAGCATCAAAAGTGAAAGGAAAAACAATAAAAAGAGCTAACAAGTGCTAGATTACATCTGATAAAATGTGGTTTCTGTTAAGTGTAGGTTGATTAAATTTAGATTTAGGCTGTGTCCATTATTGAGCTCCAAATTAGGTGAAAATCATAACATAGGGTGTTTTATATGCTCTTTCTCAATATAGTCATTTCATTTGAAAATTTTTAGTTTATAAGCCCATTATGGACCCTTAACTTGTCTTACTTTGGTCATAGAAAAGGCCCTAAATATCAACTAAAAACTTACTATTTGATTATAATTCCATTTTGTAACATTGTAGCTCTGCAATATTTTTCTGGTGTATGCTTATGGCCTTTCATTCATTATTAAATTTTTTATTTTCCTAATCTAACCTCTTTTGGTTAAAGCAGTAAGTAGGCTAGTTTCTTAAGACTTTGTTTGCTGCAAATAGGAAAATATTAATCATAAAAATTACTTTTTAAAGAAGGCACTAGACAGCTACCATATTCTGTGCCCTATTAGTAACAAAAAAGAAAGGAAACAATAAGAGTAAAAATAAGGTGATTAAGTACTATCCATACTAAAATTTGATTTTCTCATAAGATGTACGCAGGGTAACTGTCCCAACCCACTTCAAGATCTGTCCACTAATAAGCTATGAATTAGATGAAAATCATACCATTTGTTGTGTTTTTACACTCTTGTCCTATATAATCATCATGTTCAAAAATTCTAATTTTAAGCTCTTTATGGACTCTAATTTTTAGAAAAGGTCCTAAATAATAGTTAAAAGCACACTATTTGATTATAATTAGATTTTTTGTAAAGTTATGTCAACTGACAACATGAAGAACTGGAGGTAAAGGTAGAAGATACTGCATTACTGACCTTTAAGTAAGATAAACATACTAAATGATGAGTTTGTGCTTTTTCTGAACATAATAACTGTTTTACTTAGAAATCCATTTTTGCCTTTTATGGATGATTCATCATGATTGAATTGAATAAACCATTTGTAAATTTTGAAAAACTGTCATACATTTACCCTTAAATTGAGTCAACCAATCAGCTAATTAATAGCTGAAGTTAAAATATGGTCATTACAATTTCCCTGAATCAAATAGTGAGAATTGCTGTTGATAAACTTTTTATATAGGCTAGCCAAAAATAAGAGAGGTATCATTTTTGAGGGTCCACAAGAGACTTTTGAGTTCTTTTATATCCAAATGTTAAAACTTCATATTTACTGCTTGCATAGCATAAATTGGCTATGTCTTTGCTAGAGTCATCTAAAATGGGATTAAATGTTTATTTTCTTTCTAAGTGCTCCATAGTACATATTACTGCATATAGAAAGATTCTGATGATCACAAATTGTTTTTTGTCATTATTAGAGAACTGTATCCATTTTTAAATTTCTAAAATCCCCCTTCAACAAGACTAAAAATGCATAAAGTGGGCTTCCCTACAGGTATCATTACCCATAGAAAAAAAAGTTTATTACTCCAAGAGCCCTGGGGGGCAGTGGGGCAAGCTCTGTATTCTATATATTTAATAAACGTCATTTGAGGTTGTTTTTTTTTCAAGTTTTATCACTCTTTGTTGAAGAGTGAGCTGAGTCCTATACTGTTTTGCAGCATAGTTCACAGTTTAGAGCCTTGACACTACAATAAACGCTGAGATGGCGGCCTTTTGGACTAAATAGAAGTTTACACACTCCATGTGAAAATTTCAGTACTGTTAAATTTAATGGAGGAAACTGAGCCTTGCCTTTAATTTGTTTTCAGCCATTAAGGGTCAATCTGATTGTAATGATAGGTTGCATAGTATGCTCTAAACTGGAAACTGCTGCTCTGCAGCATAGTTTCCAGTTCAGAGTACTTTTAATGAAACTTAACATTTACCAAAATGGGTGTAGGTGTTTCCTTGCAGAAAATCCCCCCTCCTAAAATATTTGCTCTGTATAATTAGATGTGTTCATTAGAAGGAAAATTGCAAGTTTTAACCCAGCTGTTCAAGTGACAAGTTGTACTAAAGCCAGCCAGAGGCACTCCATATCAAAGGGGTGGTTGTATAAACTTCAAAGGGGGCTTATGTAGCTATTGTAGCATAACCTAACCCAACTTATTTTAATTTCAAGTCAAGATGGTGACTTGAATTAAAAATCAAGCTGGTGGACTGTGAATGAAAAGTTAAGAGCCATGGCTAATAGAAGAAAAAGCTGCGACAGATAGTCTGAGTGAGAGTTAAAAGTGGCATAAGTCTTTTTCAGAATTGTATAAAATATTATTTCCCTAGTTGATGTATAGACTTACCATCCTTCCATCATAGGGTGGAATTGAGGTTGAACTTTTTTAAAGTTTTAGTTACAAAGTAAAAGTTCTAGTGCTCTTTATACGAGTCAAATGATTGGCAAGCAGCAAGCCACCACCCAAACTGTTCTTCCCCTAACACATCCAGTCTAAATTTTGAATTCATCATTTTGTTCAAAATAGTCAAAAGGCCAACTAATTAGGCCTCTGGGTTTGACAACTCTTAGCTGTCAAAGTAAGGGCCGTAAACTATGGATGTTGCCCAATGTAAGATGGGAAGAAAGTTTTGTAAAATTTGGAGGGGCTTGTTCAATTGGAAATCACAATTTCCAATACCTTTTTTAAAAGTGATCAGAGGAGAACCATCCTCCTACACCTTGGTGACCCATATGCAGCCAATCAAAATTTGAGTGCCATTTTACTGAATATAATCCAAAGATTAAATAACTTTGCCTCTGGTTGACAACGCCTTGTCCCTTCTGCAGCTCCCTGTGCAAGGGGTTCAAGTTATGCAAGTTGCACATAAGTTTGGCTTCTTCATTTTTATAGCTTGTTATTAGTCTGAAGTTTCTTCCTCCCTCATCTCTTCTGACTTGTTCACCAAATTATGTTTCCATGGTTGAGGTTACAGTAAAATAAAATTGCGTAGAATTTCTTAAACAATAGTTGTAGAAAATCTGTAGGTGTAACGAATATCAGAAGCAAAAAATCTGATCAGTATCATATCAAAATTAATATACAACCAAATTAAGCATATGTGCTTGGTCTAAAAATTAATCATTTACATGAAACTGGCAATAGAACGCAACGTTATTTTTCAAAATCGTCAAAAAACGAATAAATTAGTAGCTTTGAAAATAATATTATATATTAGATTGCACACGTTTCACATTATTACATTTAAAAGTTTCGAAAAGATTTTTTTTCTAACAGGAGAGGAAAGCACATCGTAAAATTATAATTGGTTTGCTCCTTGGTGCTGGTGACCAGTTATGATCTTAAGGCTGGGAAAATGACAGTAATTGTTTGTTATGGCTGTTGGCTGTCTTTTCAACTACTGCCTATGAACAAGAAATGGTAAACCTGATGAAACTTTTTGGTGTTGTCACCAATCTTTAAAATCGTATGCTGCATACCTTTGACATCACATTTCTAGTTTGTACTGTTTTCCAATAGAGTATATTCTTGTCAATCTAGTTGCATGCGCAATACAGTTGCATGCGCAATCAGTTAGCAATTCTAGTCTCAAAACATTTGCCCCGTGGCCGCTGGGCCTTAGTCGCTCCTGAGCCATTCTTGATAGTGGAAATGCGTCTTTCTTACGACCTTGTTACACGTAGTACACCTTCCTGACTCTCATACAGTTCACCATCCCTGTCACCATCCCCCAAGACCTGACTAAATTGAATTTCAAAGGATTTCAATAAAAGGGTACCAGAATTGATAATAAGTAAAATACGCTTAGCTACATATATATATATATATATATATATATATATATATATATATATATATATATATATATATATATATATTAGACTAGGCCTAAATCACTATTATATCAATTAGCCAGTTCTGTTTGAAATTTTCTACGTATTTAGAGACACTTTTAATGCTTTTGCCAGCCACTACGCTGTGTTTGGCGCTATTAGTCTTTCCATGTTAAATCGCAGAAGATCTCAACTCTACTTCTTAAAACAGTAAAAAATTTAGCGCAAAGAGTGGGGCATTGATGAGGGAGCAACCCCTTTCATATACGAAGCAATTTCTGTTCGTTTTAAGCTTTAATGTTGCTCATTGCTTTCAGTTAAAAAAAAAACTAGTTTTTTTTTATTTAATTGCATCTAGAAACAAAAGTAAAATACCAAATAAAAGCTATTTGAAAGTTCTTTCTGAATGAAGCATCTAGAAATTGTTATTTTTATTAACCAGAAAAACATTTTTTATTAACCAGAAAAACATGAGCAAATGTAATCAACTGTAATCAACCCTCAACTGGGTCAGTTTTTCCAAACAGAACTTTATGTGCTTTTATCCAGACAAAGGGTTTTTATTTAATTGCGTCTAGAAACAAAAGTAAAATACCAAATAAAAGCTATTTGAAAGTTCTTTCTGAATAAAGCATCTAGAATGGTTATTTTTTATTAACCAGAAAAAACATGAGCAAATGTAATCTAGTAACCCTCAACTGGGTCAGTTTTTCCAAACAGAACTTTATGTGCTTTTATCCAGACAAAGCTGTCATTGTTGCAAACAACTGGTGAAAATTTCAGAGTGGAATTTCTGTTTCTTCCCCACTACTGAGTTGCTGTTGAGTAGGGATTTGAGCTTCAAAGAAAAATGACGAAAACAGCTTTCGGACTGAGTATTCAGGATTAACCCTGCATCTGGATGCAGCATTCTTTGTGAAATAAGCTTTTGGACACACACTGTATTGACAGCTGATTATTTTGCTAGTCCCAGCCGAAAGGTGTTTATAAGTGACATCTCAATAGCCTACTAGTTAAATAATCCTTAAGTGCAATAGAAATTTTACTGATAGCTGGCTAAAGTCTATTCATAGATAGGATAGCCTAATAAAAGCCATCTAGTTAGCTAGTTCTATGAAATATCTCTTATTATACTATTATAGTATATATAAATATATTTACTATATATAGACATATCTTCTATTTCCTGATTAGTTGGCTAATGTTTATACATAGGTGATATTTAATAGCCAACTGGTTGGCTAATCTCAAAATGTGTATATTACTGAGACTTTAATAGCAAACTAGTTAGGTAATTATAGCCTCTATTGTGTGTTAGATGTTATTGATACCTGACTAGTTGGCTATTTTCAACTTAAGGTTATATATACCTGGGATCTCAATAGCCAACTAATTAGCTAATTCCACATGTGTGTTACAAACTTTATTCATAGCTGATTAGTTGACTATTTTAAACTAAAGTTTATGTATACCTGGGCTACCAATAGCATACCAGTTAGTTAATTTAATAGTACATAGCCTGTATAATTCTATTAGGTCTATTAGCTTACTAGTTGGCTAATTCAGGCTAGAATTTATATAAAAATAAGATCTAATTGCTAACTGGTTGGTAAATTTGAAGATTTCCATATATACACTTCCTAATTTTACCCATATAGTCAGCTACAAAATTTGGTAAAATTCTAGTTAATTGACTTCTTGCTATCTCAGAAAGGGTTTAGGTTAGGAAAATGAAACTTTCAGGGATGAATCTACAAACTAAAGATTGTCCCGGGAAGGTATTTTGAAGTAACTACCTCCACTCCTCTCTCCTGAGGGCCCTGACCTTTGATGACCTTTAAAAATATGTGTTATAAAAGTGAAACCTTGCAAAATAGATCTGCTTAATTGAAGTATAACAAAAATTTTTTCAGCTTCATAACTTTGCTCAATTCCATTTTATAAGGTTTTAAAGATATGCAAATACATTTCCTAAATTTGGAAAAAAAGACACTGATATGGCTCAAAATTTTACTCAAATGACAGGAATTGTATTTTCAGAACTAAAGGAAGAGAAAAAGCAACTAGTAACTGAAAATTAAGGTAAATGTTGTTTTTTCAAAATTTCAATTGGTATAGACCTGTCATATTGGCAAATTTCAGGGCACTCTAGAGGGAGAAGGAGTGGAGTTGGGTACTTTAAAATACCTTCCTGGGATATACTTTAGCCTGTAGATCCATCCCTGAAAGTTTCATTTTCCTAACCTAAAGCCTTTCTGAAATAGCAAGAAGTCAATTAACTAGAATTTTATCAAACATTATATATATATATATATATATATATATATATATATATATATATATATATATATATATATATATATGTAGGCCTATACATATAATGATTGATAGGATGTTATCTCTATGCATAAACTTTACTAGCAGTTTATGTATAGAGAAAACATCCTACCAATCATATGTATATATATATATATATATATATATATATATATATATATATATATATATATATCTTATACTTATTGACGTTTTAACTGCCTGTCCATGGATTATTCTTTATGGTTGGTTGTGTATGGCTATGCTGTTTGACCATGTGATTGTGTGGATGAGTAGGGTTAAGGGCTCATTCAAGTGCTGGTCTATATTAATCACTAATTTAGGAAAACAGTCTTCCTTTTATATATATATATATATATATATATATATATATATATATATATATATATATTTTTGCTGACTAGATGGGTAAAATTAGGAAGTGTATATATAAGAATTTTTTCATATTAGCTGTATGGTAGATATCCAATTTTTTGTGGTACAATTTTCAGCAAAAAACTGCCACAGGTTTATTTCAAACTATCAGCAGTGCTGGCTCAGGGTTTAGAATAAGAAGTAGCCTGAATATGTAGTATATGCTCTATCCCAGAATAGTTGCCATGGATTCTGCAGCATCTCCTAGTCTTGAAGCTGTAAATTCTTCTGTTGTTGACATTACTGAAAGGTAGTATTGCAATTTATGTGTTTTTTGTATCTTTGGAAGTAGTTGTTAGGTGAATGAAACTTTCAGGAATACATCCAGAGCCTTAATGATCTCCAGGAAAATATTTTGGTGTTCACCTCCACTCCATCTCCCCCTTTATTGTAATATATGTTTGTTTTTAGTTTAACTTACTTTTTGATTGGGATTTGTGGTAGTTCTTTGCTCTGAAAGTTATTTGAATTTATTTTTGCTTCTTACATTAATTTCTGCACAAAATAGGTTGACACTTCTCAAGGAGATCAAACTTACCCCATAGTTTGTGGTAAATCTGACACCTCTCACTAAACCCTATATGCACAGATAAAATTGTATCACTCTAATACATGCTAGCTGATACATCTATATATCAAAAACCATGCAAAACAAAACTGTTGTTAATAGTTTTTATGTACAACAGTAGAACACAGATTTTTTACTTATCATTGGGTATTTCCAACAGTATTGGTCTTACTCCATATGTAGAAGGAGTCTCTAAGAATGTTTTTTTTTCAAATTTTTACTGTAAATATGAAAAAAGTAATATCATTCTTTAAATAATGAGGAACAAATTGTAATTTCAATTAGTATCAGAGGAAAAGTTTTTTAACTTTTGTTAAGTAAAAACTTATTTTTATTAAAAAAGTGTTTTATTAATTTCAATTTGTATCTGAGGGAACACCACACTTTGACAAATCGAAAAAAATACTATGTAAGCTTATATAAAAAGGTACTATCCAATCTCCTTAAAAATACAAATATTTTTGGCATGTGCACAAATATTTGTGCACATCCAAATATTTCATTCTCTGATCAAATGAAAAAAAAAAACAATTTTTTTTTAACTGAAAGTAAGGAGTAATATTAAAACACAAAATTAATAGAAATTATTCTGTATATGAAAGGTTGCCCTCTCCTCAACCCCTTACTCTGTGTGGAAAAACTGTTAGCAGTTAAAAGCTTTCTATTCTAATTAAACAGTCCCTGCATTTCAGTAGCCACTCTTAAATAATTGGGACAAACGGTCAAACTTTAGCATAAAGAGCAAGGTATTTAGGAGGGACAACCCTTCATATACAGGATGGTTTCTGTTTGTACTGAGTTTTAATTTTCCTCCTTACTTTTAATAAAAAAAAGTTATTATTTCATTTATGATTGTTTTTCAAATAATGCAGGAAAATCTGGCTCGCCTTTAATGAAATATACCCCCCACACACACAGAAAATCACTCCATGGAAATTTCATCCAACATAAAGTACACACCCTGTCAAATTCCCTCCTTGCTGGAAATCCCTCTCCCTATAAAATTTCTTGCAGACAATTCAGCCTGGAAAATTCCCCTTTGAATACTTTCATTTGAAAAAGTCTAATCTCTAATTGGTTTCTTGATCACTCTGTAAATGCCCCCTTTGGTGGAATATTCCCCTAGAATATCCCAACATGCAAAATTGAGTTGGCATAGAGAATGTAAAGACAATTAAGTATAGAGAATGTAAGACAATTAAGAGAATTTTGCATATGAATTCTCTCAAATCCTCCCAGAGTAAAGTTTCCCCTAAGACATTCACCACCCCCCTTGGAAATTTTTCTTCCCGAGGAAAATTCTCCCTATGAAGATCAACCCCATACACAAAATACCCCCTCCCCCCAAAAATGTCTATGCTTCCCAATAAATATGCAATAGTTATTGTATAACTATACTATGCATAAACAATGGACAAATTTTACAACTTACAAGTCTCTCACCACAGACTGTGGGGGGTCTTTTTACCCCTAAAGACATAGGTATTTGATCTTTTAACTAATCTGAAGGAAATTGCTATCCCAAAATTCTGATCAGATAACTTTGGGAACAATGGTTATGGGAGGGGGCGCCAGTTACCCTTCAATATTTTTCACTTAAAAGGCCATTATTTTCCTTCAAATGCACCATCTACAGATCTTCTGGGACCATTATTTCAATACAATCACCCCTGGAAAAAAAGAAATAAACATGCATCCATGATCTGTCTTCTGGTAAAAATAGCAAAAGTCCATACTTTTGTATATAGGAGCTTGAAACTTTTACATTAGGGTTCTCTAGTTTGCTGAACCTGATGGAGTGATTTTCATTAGGATTCCTTGAAGTTTACCTTAAATTGCACGTCCAGCAAGATAAGGTGGGGATGAGCCTCCTGTGGAACATCTTACTGGTGGTGTGACATGAAGGGGATGTCTCCCCCTAATTTCAAAAATCAGGCAAATTTCTCAGGCTTGTAACTTTTGATGGATAACATTAAACTTAATGAATCTTACATATTTGGAATCAGCATACTACACTGATTCTTTTGATATATCTATTGATATTAAAATTCCATTTTTAGAGTTTTGGTTCCTATTGAGCCAAATTATTCCTTTGCTAGCACAAACTGTTTGATATGTCCAAGATTAAGTCTTTGTGTGGTTTAGACACTTTGTTCTAACTTCAAGGTCCCGTGTCTAAGCTTAGTCCCTTTCTTTTGAGATTGGAGCAATGGGTAAGCTAGTTATATATATGCCCCACACCCATATTTGTTGAGAAAGGCAACCTTGTAAACTGGCAGCCCAGATTTAAAGGCAGATCAACTATAGGAGTGGAACACCAGATCATCATTGTTTGCAGGGAAACAATAAGCTGAAAATGAATTTCTATGAAAGAACTCATATAGTAACTTTGCTGCTTCATTCTTAAAAATGAAGCTGCTTTAATGCACATAACTTTTGGAAGGAGATATGCAAATTGTTAATAGGATATTTATGATAGTAAAACTGGTCAAATGATGTTTCTTATCTGCATGAGATTTATGTGTCTTAAGATCAAGTTCCTTGTAATTTCTGTGGATCTGTTTACTTTTTTTATTATTACGTTTGTTAACAGTGTTGTTGTAGGTAAACAGAGCATCAACTACAAAAACTGCTGTAAATGCATTAGCAATCTGGCTCCATCTAATAATCCTGGTGACCCATCTAATAATCTTCCCATTTCATTTATTGATCTCCTACTTTTTAATCAGTCCCAATAATTTTCAAAAAGTATTGTGATGAAAAAAGGATAATTGTTTGTAATGTGGTGGTTGCTAAAGCATATTATTTTCTATCCTGTAATAACCTGCAAGTCATTATTACTGCAAACAATGTCCTGGAGTCCCATTTCCTACTCTCATTCCACTCAAAAACGTGATTTTCCTTCATGTTTTAAGTTTTGACTGTAAACATCCAGTCAAAAGTTTTCAACAATGGCAGCTTCAATGGTTTACTTTTTGTTTTAATTGTATGTCATTTGAAGGTGTTTGTGGTTCTTTTTCGATATTCTTGAAAAAAAATTCTTGTAACTATGTTTACTTGAATCTGAATGGAAATTACTGCTTTCAAAACAGTGTTGCCCTAGAAAATTTGTCACTTGACAGTTTCTTTGAAAATTCTATTTTTAAATTTTGGCTAATATGGGCCATAGGTTTGCTCTTTACTAGGTTGCAACTTCTGATGCAACCATGATTAATTATATTCAGTTGACAATTTAAACACCTAAAGATTTATTAATTTTTATTAGTATACATAGAAATCAAGAGGAATATATACTGAATCCTATTTATGATGGTTGAATTAAAGGACAGGTCAAAATATCAGATACTTCAAATAGCAATATTCCACAAAACCAGCCTCAGACAAATTTAAACCTTTTTTAGGGGGTTACTAAGGGACTGACTCTTATAAGCGAATATCACCTTAAAGGATCACCCTATGTCATCCGTTATAAACTTTTTAGTTGTGGCTAGATTATTTAAGGCCTAAGACTTGAAGCCTCAAAAACTGGAATTTATAATTTGTTTTTAAATAATATCAAAAAAAGTATTGGAGGGTCTTGCCAAAACTTGTAGAGGCTGGATTAGACATCCAAAATAATAACAGCAAACTAAAAACTAACATATACTTTCCCAGAAATCTTGGAAAACTATTTGACCTCTCCTGTTTTGTGCTGGAGATGGAGATTTTCTTATTTTATTAAGCAGAGCAGAACTTTCTTTTGAAAGTTCATAAAAGGGCTGTCACTAAAACGTTCTAGAATACCTACTTGGGAAATGCTAAAAATCAGCTCAAATTGACTATTATTTGAGCAGTTTGGCAGCTTCGGGAGTACCCAGTGGTTTTACTCGCCTTGATTGAAAACCTTACTGACACAGGGGACATACAAATTTCATTATCTTTTCAATCAGATTTCATAATCAAACCAAAGATTCTCAAAAGTCATTTAGTTTATGAAACACAGTAGTGTTACAGTTTCATATTATCAGACCGACACCCTGGTTTGGTGTGATGTATAAAAAGTTGAGTTGTCCTACTACAATTCTTTGAAACGTGAATTTTTCTTTTGTTTTCTTATTGTTTTTTTTTTGTATAGTGTTTGTGTTACTTTTCCCATTTTGCATGTTTTGTTTATTTTAGGTTAGTTTATTTGTTCTTTTCCTTTTTTTTCTGTTGGCAAAGGCTTTCAGAGATGAAGCTGAGATATTTGGACTTTTAATATTATCAGTGACAAAAAATACCCGTTTTATATTTTATTTTGTTTTAATTTTTCCCAAGGTAATACCCTAATGGAATTGAAGATGGATGAGTATTCTGTGCAAGCTGTTTGTTTCAGATTATCAATTGAAAAATATTCTAGAGATTTCATTGAACTGTATTATTGGACTGACATGAAGATGAAGAGTGTCAGAAACAATGGAACTTATAACAATCCAGGTATTATTTATATTTCAAAGAATCTCATACAAATTATATTGCTGTAAATGAACTGCAGTCAACTGGAGTTTCTTTTTTTTTTTTTTATTTTTTTTATTTTCATTTCTTTTTAGAATGTAGATTTAAAGCAGTTGATTTGCTGTTAACTTTATATATTAACAATATATTCCTCGATTTTTGAACCTTTGAAAATGTCAACCCTCCTTTAGACTAAAGTCAAATAGTGAGAGCATTTTGCAAAGTCTTTCTATAGAAGTCAGATTTTTTTAAATTCTTACTACAAATTTGTTTGGAAAAGGCATTAACAAGCTCAAAAATGGCCAAACCTGTATTTACCTGTTGAAAAGTAAATAAATATCAAACATAGGAAAGCGTATCAGGCAAAACGAAACATAAAACGAAGAATTTAATGAAAAAAAAATTGTTCAATCTTTTTCTATAAAATTGGTAGCTTCCTGCCATTTATTCCAATGCCATGTGTAAGTCATTGCTTATTATTGGCAAAAGATATCCGAGTTTTGGCAGCATTCTTGCTTAAGAAACTTAAAATATTTAGACTTTTAATATTATTAGTGAAAAGAAGACTTAGTTATTTTTTCTTGCAATACTTGAAATATTACACCCCTTTTTTCTATATTTTTGTGTCATTTTATTTGTTAAGGGAAAGGCACTGTGGTCTAAGGAATTAATTACCTATTGCCTATGGATGGACGAACCCCAACTATTATCTATATTATTTTTGAATTTAGCAAAAGAACATACTAATATAATTACTCAATGACAATTTTATAACTAATCATGTTTTAATTTTTTTTTTTCTTTTTCTTTGCACGTTTTGTATAATTTAATTTTTTTTATTCCCACTGGTAAGACCTTTGGTCGTGAAGCTCAAATATTTCGACTTTAATTATTATTAGTGAAAAAAGACATTTTTTTTTGTGTTCCAGTGTCTTGCTTGAAATATTATACCTCTTCTTCTGTATGCTAATTTCGTTTTATTCTAAAAAACTGCATCCACTTCTGTTATTTAAGAAAATATATACAGCAAAAGGTTCCTCCCTGAAGTTTAAAAAAGACTAGAAATTTTTGATTCAAAAGTCATGGAAGGTATAATTTTGATCTTTTACACTCTTATATAATATTTGATCAAACAAAAATGATTGCTGTTTGCATAGGAAAGGTAAGGCCCATTCACGATGACATTTCAGGCCTGCACAAACAGCTACCCTTGTTCAGGTAGTTGACTAAAAGACACCAAATATCTGTGTTATTTTCTACTTCTGGTAACTGGCAGATTTTTTTATGACTTGAATTTCTATATTGCTGTCATCTCCTGTACTTGAAAAAAGTTTAGAATTTTTGGAAAAAAAACTGATTAATTGTGTCTATTGGATGTATCAACATGCTCAGACTAAGAGGTTACATCTCATAGGTTTTTCAAGGATACTTTTAAAATTAAGAAAGGTTCATTTGGTGGTTCAGAATTTTCTTAAAAACAGTCGAAAGTTTCATTTACATCAAAAAGGGCAGGTTAGACCAATGGATAAATTACCTAAATTTAGTTTTAGGGAGAGGGGGGGGGTGCTATAAGTTTTAGAAGTGCTTCTATTTAAAAATAGGCATTTTCTGACCCATTGGCTGGGTTAATTCTTGTAAGCCTTTGGATTTAGGTTATTCCCTCAATACTTGTTGTTTTCATGTATGATTGGGTTTGGCTATCTTTCGATGTCATTTTGAATAAAATTGCTTTGACAGTGCATAAAGATGCTTTCCAAAGAAAAAATAATGTAATAAGATACTTCTATTTTTTTTTTTCTATTTGCAAATTAGCTCATTAATGGGCTATGTTTTATTTAATTTCTTTGAAAAAATGCATATAAACAATTTTGAGCGTTATTTTAAGTTTTTTATTTTAACTCCCCTCCCTCCCCCCCCAACTAAAATCCTGGATGCACCCTCGGCTTTCAAACTACGATATCTTTTATAGCCGTGATGTGAAACTATTGACCAATTTTGGCACGGGTGATGCAACAAAATCTTTGAGTGTAGAAGGAGTCCACACTAAACGAGATTTCTCTTAGAAATGAAGCCTGTTAAATCCAGAACGCAACTGTGCGACTATTGTTCTTTTTTCTTCTCCTTTTTTCGTTCAGTTTTTCTTTAGATTTTTTATTTCAGTTGATCAAGTCGAATTTTTTTTTCGTAGAGAACACTTGGAGTATTGAAGGAAATATGTGAAGATTCCGGTGACATTTTTTATCTCATGATGACCGATGACCAGGATGATCTGAAGTTCATACGAAAATTCCTTCAGTTGCTTAGCCATACTAGCCCTAAAATCTGTATTAGCCTGTTCTCTGTTGCATTCGTCTTTTTGTGTATAGACGCTTATTTTTACATAAAAAGACAGTGCAGCAGAACTGGTTTCTTATAATTTTTAAGTTTAAATAAAAAAAAAACAAGGGTTCTAAACCTCAAGTTAAATAGAATCTCAGTAAAATTCGCGTATATTTTTTTTTGCTCCCCTTTTTATATTTTACTAAAAAAATAGAACCCTAAAATTTTTTTTAATCAATTTTGCTTCAATTTTTTGCTCATCCTTCACCTAACGAATTTACTGCTCATTGAAGCTGTGCAATTATGTGGCCTCTGCTCCTGCCAAAGAACCTCTTCCTGACTCAACATACAACAACATTTTTTATTTTATATTTTAATATAAATTTAATCAATAAAATATTGTTTCTTTGTATTCTTGCAAACTGCTTGTTGTTCTTAGAGCTAGGGATAGTTCATAGGGACGGAGTTTAAGATAGAGAAAATTAAAATAAATACATAACTATGTTTATCAAAACAATTTATGAAGAGCACTTACTATACACGAACAACTATTGTATACTTTCAACTTTAAGCATCCCCTTTTAAGAAGGGGATGCCATGAAGGAAAAGTGATATTGTGGTTATGTTTCAAAAACAGTTTCGACAGACCTATTTTGGGCCCGCCATTACATATTTGCGGATTAATGCTAAACTTAAAAAATGTAGCTAGGACTTTTTTATATATAGAGTGAACCTTATAAAAGTAGGAAAGGGGATCTTGCTTGTCCAAAAACCCCAATGCCAGGGTTTACTGTATCTATATGCTTACTAATGGCGAAGTAATAATAATCATAAAATGACTAAAATAATTCATTCTTTCAAATATATTGACCATCGGGTAAAGAATAGATCACTTTGAGAAGCCACTAAATTAAGAGCCACCCGACCAAATTGACAGCGAACTTACTGCTTCTGCGCCCAATGCTACACCTTCCCCAATGGGACTGAATTCACGACAGAAGAACTGCAGCCCGAAAACTGAAGAACAGCGAAGTGCCAGGAATATGCGGCCTGACACAAAAAATCCTAAAAAATGACCGTCCATCCATGATCATGTGGCTGCAGATGCTGTTCAATATTGTGTAGCGCTCTGAAGTAATCCCATCAGACTGGAAGACTACTTGTGCCAGTCTACAAAAGAAAAGGAAGCAAAGCAGAATATAACAACTTTCATGGCATAGCTTTGTCAAGGGAGACGCTCTCTAGGCAGAACAATTTCAAAAATTGAACGCTGTTGATTGTTTGACAGAGCATAGAGATACTCCGGTCTTTTAAATTGCCATCCTTTTCGAAGCAGCTTGAGCATTGCTCGCTGTCGGGCCATCTACTTTGCAGGTCAAATCAAACACCCGTTTGATTCATCTTCAACCCAACTACATAAGGCTTTAAACATGTCAGAGGTAGACCACGCACAAGAAGGGTGGGTGTCATCTTGCGATTAGCTTACTATCGGCAACATCAACCCGATGAAGCTCCAACTCTTTAACTCAGAGTAATTCAAGTCAAAACAGTGCCCATGGATATGGCCTTGGGGGAGGGGTACGAGCCATGCAGACAGTATCCTTTATACCCCAAACTCTATGCACGTACCTCCCTTTTTTACGGATCAGACACAAATTTTGAGGGAGGGTTCTAACCTCTTCCTGGATACGGCTGTGTATGCATATATGTTTACTTCAAAGCTTGCTAAATTCTATATAAAACTACAACAAAGAAAGTCTTTCAAATAATCCCATTTAGAAGTTCCTAGGCACTAAAGCTCACTATTTAATCAAAACTTCGAACACTCTTTAATATGTAGCCCATAATATCAAAAAGTAAAAAGCCCTGTTTTTCATTGAAGGTCGTTTTTCTCTCTTTTGCCGACAGTGTCTTTGCATATATTCTTGCCTGTAGTACCAATTGCTTGATGTCTATGTTTTGCCAATGTAGAGTGGGCTATCTATTACAGAGAAACTAACGATCAACTTCTTTCAAGTACCTGAAGAATCTCCTACGACTCCTTCTGACAACGCTAGTGAACATGAGGTGTTTCGATTTAGTTCAACATTCCCCTTAATATTCTCTGAAAGGTTCACCTGAATGCTCTTTAGCCTTGTGGACACCGAAGGTCAAACATGCCAACCTTTCTCAATAGTAAATACTATCAAACAGTTCGTGGTAACGAACTTTGACCGGGTTCGTTTTAGTGACGAGGCTTAATAGCAACCGAAACTCTAAAAAACAGAATTTTAATGCCAGTAGATTTATCAAAAGAATTGGCTTGTTATGGATCCCAAATAAATAAGATTCATTAAGTTTATTGTTACCCATCAAAGGTTACGAGCCAGAGAAAATTTGCCTGATTTCGAAAAAGGAGAGAAACACCCCAAAAATTAAAGGAATTTCAATGAAAATTACTCCGTCAGATTCAGTGTGTCAGAGAACTCTACTTTAGAGGTTTCAAGCTCCTACCTAGAAAAATGTGTAATTTTATGTTTTTTGCCAGAAGAAAGATCATAGACGCGTGTTTATTCGTTTTTCTTTTTTTTTCGCCAGGGCTGATCGCATCGACTCAATTGTCCAAGGATACCACGAGAGGGCTTCTTCGGATGGAAGATTATAATGCCCTTTTTAAGAAGCCATGACGATTTGAGGACAGCTAGGCCCCCTCCCACGCCCCTTTTTTCTCCAAAATCGTCTCATCAAAATTTTGAAACAGTCATTTCGTTAAGTATAGGTAAACAGCCTGATAACTCTGCATTTGGAGATGAAATGATCCCCTTCCTCACAGCCCCTAGGGGAAAGGTCTAAGTTATAAGATTTTCCCATTGTTTAAGTATAGTATTTGTTACTGGGAAAGATGCACATATTTTGGGCGGGAGGGGAAGTTGAATTTTATGTTGAGGGGGGAGAATCTTCCATGGGGAGGGAAGCTTCCGGGGGTGAGTTTTTCAAGGAAAAATCAGTCAGAATCGCTGGTTAAAATTATTTTTATTTGTCTCACTTTCTCTTTGACAACTCAATTTTACACGTGGAAATGTTAAGGGTAATTGTTCGGGATGAATTTTAACCGGGATAGAATTCTGCGAGGAAAGAGATTTTTCCGTGAAGATGGTGCCGGGTTTTCTGGCATTATTACATGTATAATGGTCACCCCCTCCTCAACACCTCGCTCTTTGCACTAAAGTTAAAATTTTCCCCCAATTCTTTATGAATGACTCTAGATTCACGAGGGCCGTTTATTTAGGATAATAAGAAGCTTTTCTAAAAGTACTAAAACAAACTTAAGCGTAAAGAGCGAGGTTTTGAGGAAGAGACGACCCCCCTTATATTCGTAATAATTTCTCTTCGTTTGAAATTTTACTATTTTTTACTATTATTACTTACTTTCAGTTTTAAAAACTTCTTTTCTTCATTTAAAATGTAAAGAAAGAGTAAATTACATAACTTACGGACTTTATCCAGAGGGCTACGGATTGGGAGGGGGGGGGGGTGGCAACCAAAAGACATAGTTACTAGAATTCTAAACTATATTCAACAAAATAATAATCTCAAGATTTGATTGGATGCGTTTAGGGAATTGATTGGCTCGGGAAGGGATGGGATGATTGCTCTCTAACCTCTTCTGACTCTTAAAAAGGGTGCTTGAAAAAGGAACTAGAGCATCCAATTTCTAATCGAATGAGCCCCCTACAAGATCAATTTGACCAATAGCTCCACAGAAGCCCTCCAATATGTAAGCAATGAGCAGCTTGCATAAGTTACAGTCCTTTCCTCAGAGACTGGGTGGATTTGTCAACCCCTGAATAGTAGTTATTTGAAACATCTAAACTTTTATCGGATGCATTTTGGGAAAAAAGGGCGTGAGGGAGAAGGGCTAATTACCCTCCAATCCCTTTTGACTCTTAAAAAGAGCACTAAAACTTTTGATTTCATATTGAAAGAGTCCCCTTCAAATTTTACGTGATCATCTATTCCATAATAATATTGTATGTTAGCAATGGGCAACTGGCATAACTTGCAGCGTGAGCCCCGAGTGTTGGCGGAGATTTACCGAACTTAGAACCAAATCTATTTGACCTTTGAACCATTTTTAACGAAATTGCTATCTCAAATTTTGTTTGATGAGGGGAGGTTATTAAACCTAGAACCAGCCATTTGACTGTGGTAATATTTTAAATAAAAAGAACATCTCAAAATTTAATAAGAACCAGCTGTGGGAAAAGGGAGACAAGAAGAGCAGGCTGGTTGCTCTCTGATCCTTTTGTTAACAATGAGCAACTGACATAACTTGCAGCGTGAGCCCCGAGTGTTGGCGGAGATTTACCGAACTTAGAACCAAATCTATTTGACCTTTGAACCATTTTTAACAAAATTGCTATCTCAAAATTTTGTTTCGAAGTATCTGGGGGAAAAGGGCGATAGAGGGGTGGGGAGAGAAGAATGGTTGCCCTCCGATCACATTTGACTCTTAAAAAGGAAATTACAACTTACGATTTCCAATTCAGCTAACTTCTATGTCGAACATACAGGAAAGAGCCCTCGAAGGACAATATGTGCACTCAAGATATGTTTCGCATCTTATGCAAAAAGAAAGGCCATACATGCTACAACATGTCCGGCTAATAAAGCGACAATCAATACGAATTCCCTACCAAAATGAATCTAGAACCCGCCGGTGCTAAGCATGCAGTTGCAATGTGAAATTTAAATAGAAAATCTCCTTAACTGTTCTGTTTTTATCAAGGACCTTCTTTCAAGATATGATATTGTGTGTTTGCAGGAACATTTTGCAACCTCTCTCAGTCTTACCTTATTGAACCTGTCACCAAACTATCAGGTTTTTACGATCGCAGCCAAACGCTCTCACACTCATGGCCAGCCATCTGGCAGCCTTGCGACTTACGTTTGATCCTCTCTATTTACTTCTGTGTTTGACTCGGGATTAGACTTTCTCGCTGTCAAAATCCAAGATATGGTTATTGTGAACGTGTACCTCCCTGCGGACTATCGTGATGATCGATCAGATAGACTGTTTGCAATAAGCATTGTAAGGCTATCAGTGTATTGATAAAATAAAAAAGTATGGACTATCGTGTCTGATAACAGGTGACTTTAACTGTGATCTGGATAACATGAGCGGCAACAACTGTTCAAGTTCTAATCGTGCTAATATGTTACTCGCTATGCTAGGTGATGAGTTTATACTCACGTCTAAGAATAAGAATTTTTTATATATTCATAATTCGGGAAGTGTGTCAAACCTAGATCATGTTATGCACACTCGATCAGTTACATCGAGTGAGCTTCTTGTTTCTGATTCAAACTTTACGTCACACCATTTCCGTTTTTTTTTTCAATATTGATTTAAATTTTAGTGTTTTGCCTCCTCCTGGAAGGCTCCAGAAGTGTCCTTATTTTGTTTGTGATTGGAAATGTGCGTCTTTGAGTTAATTTCAGTCGACTAGTGATGTACTAGTTTCAAATATCCGTGTTCCTTTTGATCTGCTGATAGTTAGTTTAACGAAATATCCGATGGAATCACGGATTTGGTTGAATATTTATTTTAGTGAGCTTGTGCACGAATTACGTCTCGCTGAACAGTCAGCAGTACCGTCTAGACAGGTCTGGCCTGGTACCGAAGTACCAGGCTGGTCTGCAAATATTAATCTGCAGAACGTGTGTAACTCGGCAAAATTTTGGCTTTCGGTTTGGCGTGAGGCTGGCTGTCCACGAGACGGTTGGGTGAATAAGGTTCGAATTCATAGTAAACGTAATTTCACGAAAGAATCACACTACACAGTAGTGCAATTATTCGTTCTTCATCTCAGGCTGTCCTTACCCACCCGAATAAACTTTGGTCTTCATTGTTTAAAGAAAGGTCTCATGTAACAATGACCTCAGTATCTCGAGATAATTGGGTTCAGTATTACAGATGAATTTTCGGATCCTGATATCCGGCTACAAAAAAGTTTCGGTGTGAAACTGGAGGATTTCTTCTCACGTAAGCGAGAAAAAACAGTCCGGGTATTATAATTACGAGGTGTTTTGTCCGTACTGCTATTAGAAAACTAAAAAAAAAGGAATCTTGTGGTTGTGATAGTATATCAATTCTTCACCTGCTGTTTTGTAGCGAGATGTTCCTTGAGCACCTTGCCCTTCTTTTTCAAATGATTTTTAACCTGGGTATTGTGCCTGATTCTTTTTCAATAGGAATACTAACACCTGTGCCTAAAAAGGGATAGCCACCTTGCCAGTGCTCGTCATTCCGACCTATAACTGTGGCTATAGTTTTTTGTAAGTTATTTGAGGCACTTATTGTTGACGAACTGCGGTCAAAATGCACAGTTTCAGACCATCAATTCGGTTTTCAGCCTAGTCTAGGCTGTGGCCATGCTTTTTCTGTTCTCGTTTCGGCCTTGATAGATACTGAGAAAAGCTATGAGAGCATAGCTCTCGCTGCGCATGATGTTAGACGGGCCTTCGATTCACTAGTTCATGAGCAGATTTTTTTAGACATGGGCCTAGCAGGTGTTGACCCATGTATGTTAAACCCTTTATATGTTATGTATCAAAATTTTAAAGCTGAGTTTGAGCTACCGACAACACTAAACTTGACAAATAACCGGGTGCTTCCTGTTAAAAAAGGTGTAAGGCAGGGTGCATTGACATCACCTACCGCATTTAATAAGAGCAACGTCAAACCGTAATCTAAGTCAAATATGACATACATTCTGAGAGGAATTGATCCATCACTAATAAATTATGCAGACGATGTACTTAATCTGAGCCGTCTCCTTCGCGGTTTGGAGAATTTTATTCAGTTCCAAGTAGAATGTGGAAAAATAGGCCTTCAGTTTAATGAGAAGAAATCAGAAGTGATGTTATTTAATGCTAAGCAAGGGTCTGCCTTTTTTCCTTTTTCATTCAGGCACTGTTTATTTATTTTATGTTCCTTCAGAAAGACACAACAGTGCCCATACTTCGAGGGGCCTGACCAGGTAGGGAAGGAATCACTTTTCCCCAAAATTAGCTCTTGAGGATGTTTCTTGGGGGGGGGGGGTCTTCCTCTTAGCCATGGGAATGATTGAATTCATCACATAACCAGGTCCTTATCTAGACAGATTAAAAAAAAAAAAAAACCTGAAGTTCGATTTGGCTGCACTATCCAACACGGCCTAATAAATTCTTCAGTTCATTAGTCAATTAATTTGCCTACAAATTAGTCAATGAAACTTAGAAATCTTGTAACCAAATTCGAAAAAAATTATTATAAGCGAGGTAGTATCAGAGTGGTCTGAATTTGCGCTTTTTTGAAGCGTTTGCGCACTATTTCTTTTTTTTTTAATCGGAATTTTTTTTTGGAGGGAGGATCATTCAGTTGGCGCATTTTTACTGAAAAAAATGGAGGTTTCGGCGCATTTTCACTTTTACAATGGCGTAACTTAAAATCAAACATCTGGCAACAATGGACTATATACACAACAACAATTTATGACCTTAACGTTGGAAATCTCTAGTACTAGATTTCAAAAGGATAAATTAAGAGAGAGTATGCCTATCAACCATTTATTTCAGCTATAATTTCAAAATTTGATACACAAATTTAAAGAACATACAGGAACTAAATAAGAGGCACAAGAAACAATTAGCACAGCGATTTAAATCAGTATCTACACATACAGAAAAATCAGCATAAAGCTCACCTATTACAAATTATAAAATACTGGCTATTTTAGTTATTACAGGCAACTAGTATCATTGAAACTTGGAAATTTATATATATATATATATATATATATATATATATATATATATATATATATATATATATATATATATATATATATATATATATATATATATATATATATATATATATATATATATATATATATATATACACACTTACAATAAACATTCTCGGTCAAAAATCCTTTTTTTTTTTTTTTAAATAGCCTATAGATCATAATAAGCACATATCGGTCAACTAGCTAGGAAACTTTCATTTGAAAAATCAATAGAAAAAAAATAGTTGAAAAGAACCAACAAATATCTTGACTTAAATGTTAGATTAAACATAGAATCAAGTTCACAAGAAAACCGTCAGATAAAAAAAAAACCATTCAACTTCTTAGTGGTTTTCAACTTAGACCAATAAGGATCATGAAAAATTAAATATCATGGCTTTAAATTAGTAAAAAAATGTAAATAAAGAAAAAAACAACAGAAAATCAATAATACAATTAAAAAAGTTTTTGTTTGACGAAAGTTTTTTTTTATGCTTCTGAGGAAACTCCCCACGCTAAATTAAAATACAATAATAACTTTTAACTGAACAGTCTTTGCACATAATTTTCAAATTCCGCAGTTTCGAAATTTTGCATTATTAAGGACGGTTTTACCAATTCAGCTTTGTGCATTAAAATACACTCAACTTTTATAGCACCAATAATCTTTGTACGATGATTACGCGAGTTTTACCGTTGAAATTTGCATACTTAATGTTATTAATTTAAAATCATATGCACAGAGGAATTATTACAGAAATTTGTGGGAGAAGAGAAAATTATAATTTCATTTTAGTGTTCAACTAAAATCATAAATAGCAAACAAAAATCATTACTTTAGTGTAATTATGGTAATTATTTCTCCAATTTTAGGTGAGTAGTTAAAGTTACGTCCGAAATTTTATACATATATATATATATATATATATATATATATATATATATATATATATATATATATATATATATATATATATAGGCTATCATTTAAAAAAAAAGATTATATTTTGAATTAAAGGAACGCAATAAAACATTCCTAACATTAAAATACAAATGAAAAATTCCAAATATACGAATTTTGCCGAAAAAATCAAAACAAGGACGATGAAAAAAAATTACTGTTGCTTTTAAAATTTAGCGTGGAAGGTTTGGATTAGTGACATTAATTCAAGAGCTATTAAATGAAATACAATTTTGTTCCCGAAGTGCAATAAACAGGAAATATTTAGAACAATTATAGTGTCATAGCAGAAACGGATAGCTTCGAAAATAACTTCATGGCAGACAACTGCTACTTCTTACAATGTTCATTGCTTCTTTTGAAGTTATTTTTTATTTCTTATTTTAAAACATACCAAAAAATGAAGAAACTTTATTAAGGAACTTACAATAATGAACATGAATAAATGTTTGACCTAAATGAAACATTACCAAAAATAAACAAAGAAGAACAAAGCAATCTTGACATGCAAAATACTGGAATAACGTTTTCCATATTTATTAATATGAAAGTAAATTCTTCAAGAATGTGGGGGATATAAAAAGAATCAGTATTTAAAATTGGATAAACAAATTATTGATTGCGTAAGAATATATCAATAAATAAATTATTAATTGGGCGAGGAAAATTTTTAAATCTTCTAAAAAATTGTAAGTAGTACCCAAGGCAATATTCTTTTTTTTTGAAAAACTTTGAGCATACCAAACTATTATAGCATTATAAGAAATTACAAAAACTTTCTCCTAATCTTTCCAAGTATAATAATGGTTAATTTTCCCAGTGCCTTGCAGCCCAATACATTTCCGAAACGTATTATCTCAACTTGCTAAATTTGTTTTAGATTAAAATGAGTTTGGATCATGATCATTTTATGTCTTTTTACTTTTTTTTTATTATTTTAAAAAAAATTATAAATTCCAGTTTTTGAGGCTTCAAGTCTTAGGCCTTAAATATGTAATTGTAATTTTAATTATGAGCCATGTAAATTTTTTGCTCATTTTGCTAGATTCTATTATCAGACAGACACCCTGCTTTGCAGTGTGGAGTATAAAAAGTTGAGTTATCCTACTACACATCTTGGAAACGTGAATTTTTCTTCTGTTTTCTTATTGTTTTTTTTTTTTGTATAGTGTTTGTGTTACTTTTCCCTTTTTGCATGTTTTGTTTATTTTAGGTTAGTTTATTTGTTCTTTTCCTTTTTTTTCTGTTGGCAAAGGCTTCCAGAGATGAAGCTGAGATATTTGGACTTTTAATATTATCAGTGACAAAAAAAAAGTTTTCTTTTGTTATTTTCTGACTGTCTTATTAGAAAATTAATACCCGTTTTATATTTTATTTTGTTTTAATTTTTCCCAAGGTAATACACTAATTAAATTGAGGATGGACGAATATGCTAAGCAAGCCATTTTATTCCAATTATCCAAAGAAAATTATTCGCGTCAGTTCATTGAACTGTTTGATTATGCTGACATGAAGATGAATAGTGTCAGAAACTCTCAAACTTATCACAATTAGATGAACCGACTCGTTTGTCAATTCTATACCGTTACCACCAATTCCCAAATGAAGTAAGAAAATTTATCAAGAGTGAATGTCTACGGGCCATAAGAGACCCATCTTTTCCTATAAGAGCATACGTGGAAATACTTATGACAACAATAGCATCAAAATCCATATTGGTCGGGCCAACAAATTCAACGATTTGTGCAACATACCACACTAGTCCCTACATTTTTCAGACATGGTATCGATTTGGATTTAATTTGAAAATTGATGCAATGGATCTCATGATAGCTAAATTTGGTGCAATAGATCTTATGGTAGCTATGGAATAACTAAAGACAATAAACAAGCATTAACCTTCACACAAATTCCTACATAAAATTCAACGATTTGCACAAAATACCCCATTAGTCCCTAAATTTTTCATACAGTCCTTTGATTTTGAAGTAAAAGTAATCAAAGTTATCCCTCTTACCTTCAGCAATATAACGTCTAATTCTGAATATCTCATCCCCTTTATGAGCACCGGTATAAGTCGGGGCAAAAATGGTCCCAAAACATCTCGACACACTTGTTGTTCAGCCAAATTTAGCCAGAATTCACAAGCTTCTAATGCAACTTCGAGGAGCATCACAAATGCTCGACATACATTTTTTCGAATATCCGGGTCATTGTCCACTGCCAGAAGAATAAGTCCCTGAAAAACGAAAAATTAAAAAGAATTATATCTCTATTAAAAAAAATTATTTTAGATTGCCTATAATTACCATTAGATTACCGTTAGATTGCCTGGTAGATTTCAAAAACAAGAAGAACAAAAGGGAATTTTTTTCGTAAGACGATGGAAATCTATTTTGAATGAATATTTCGGCCCTAAGTCCAAGGGCCGTCCTCAGCAAAACTTATTCAAATAAGCAAATATTCATTCAAATTAGATTTCCACTGTCTTACGAAAAGAATTCCCTATAGTTCTTCCTGTTATGGATGTTGGTGATGGAAAGGCAGTGTAGTCTTTGTCACTATTTGCGTCTGATAGATTACCGTTAGATCGAATCAAATGAAAATCGATTTTAGCTTTGTAAATTTTCGTTGTCTCTTCCACCTTGGACGAAACGAAATAGAAATCTAGAAAAACGAGTATAATATTTCAAATAAGACAGTCGAAAACAACAAAAAAGTTTTTTCCCTAGTAATAATAAAAGTCCAAATATGTGGGCTTACGTCCGGAAGCCTTTACCAACCGAAAAAAAAAAACTAAACTAGATTGAACAATACAATTACAAATAAAAAACAAAACACAAACGACAAAAACTCACACCTTAACGATGTCCATTATGAAAATATTCACCATGCAATAGCACAAATACAAACATAAGTACGTCAAATATATAAATTTCATTAAACCGGATCAATTATTTTAGATGGTGTATTTTTTTTTTTCTGCCTTAAAAGAAAACGAAAAAAAACGGATATAATATTTCAAATAAACAGTGGAAAATAACAAACAAAAACTATCTTCACTAATAATAATAAAAGTCCGTATATTTTGGATTTACGTCCGGATGGCTTTACCGACAGAAAAAAAAATTAACCTAAATTAAACAAAACATATAACGAAAAGGAGAAACAGAACAACCCACAATCGAAAAAAACACACCTTCATACAAAGCAAACATAAGTAGGGCATACACCACTTAATCTCATTAAAAAGAATCCGGATCAATTAGTTTGGATTTTGAAAATTATTTTTGTTTCTTCTGCCTAGGTCGAAATCAGGATGAAAATGTAGAAAATGGGGCATAACATTTCAAATAAGACAGTGGAAAATAAAAAATGAAACCCTTAATTTACTAATAATAGTAAAAGTCCAAAAATATTTCGGCTTCATGTCCATCAGAAAAGGCCTTTATCAACGATAAAAAAAAAAGCCACCCTATTATTTAAGAATTGAACTGATTAATATGCATGGAAACCTGGGCTATGGATTCGGAGTCGTGGAGTTGAAATTTAGTCAGTTTTTGCTGAATGGGGTTGGTATATATTGAAAATGTCTGGAATCAGAGTCGGTTATAACTTATAACCGAATCCAGAGCCTGGATGAAAACTATCTAAATATAGATAGATAGATAAGTGTATTTTAAAGCCAAATATACAGCCATGAACACAGTACCATAACATAAACAAAAGACATGAACAAAAGGAAGTCATAGTTTAAAGGAAAATTACAGGAAAGAAGAAGAAAATGAAAAAAAAAAATGAGGAACAAAATAAAAAAGTGAAGCTAAAATTTAACCTACTTCACAGACATTATAATCAGTTGAGTCCAGTAAATTACTTAAAGTTGGTAACAATTCTGGCCAGCATGAGAGTTCGCCTCTTGATGCTATTGTTGTTATAAGTATATCTACGTATGCTCTTATAGGTAAAGATGGGTCTCTTATGGCCCACAGACATTCACTCTTGATAAATTGTCTTACTTCACTAGGGAATTGGTGGTAACGCTATAGAATTGACAAACGAGTCGGTTCATCTACAAAAGACACGTGTTAAAATGCTCGGTTATAATTCTAACAACAAAACAGTAAACAATAACAAGAGCTAAGAGCTCATATGGCACTTGTGAGGAGGCGAGAAGAGCTAAGAGCCAAGAGATCATATGGTCTGAGCTCTAACAAAATCCTATGAATCAATAGATTGATTTAAAAACGAAAATAAGAGGCTTAATGCCGGTCAAGATTTAAAATAAGAGCTCTGAGTCACAAAGTCCTTCTAAATATTAAAATTCATTAAGATCCGATCACCCACTCGTAAGTTATAAATACCATATTTTTTCTAATTTTTCCTCTCCCTTTTGCCCCGCAGATGGTCGAATCTGGGAAAACGACTTTATCAAGTCAAATTGTGCAGCTCCCTGACATGCCTACCAATTTTCATCGCCCTAGCACGTCCAGAAGCACCGAACTCACCAAATCACTGAACCCCTCCCCCAACTCCCCCAAAGAGAGCGAATCCAGTACGATTCTGCCAATCACGTATCAAGGACATTTGTTTATTCTATCCACCAAGCTTCATCCCGATTCCTCCACTCCAAGTGTTTTTCCAAGATTTCCCCCTCCAACTCCCCCCAATGTCAAAAGATCTGGTCGGGATTTGAAATAAGAGCTCTGAGACATGAATTCCTTCTAAAAATTAAATTTCATTACGATCCGATCATCTATTCGTAAGATAAAAATACCCCAATTTTCATGTTTTCCAAGAATTTCGGGTTCCCCCTCCAACTCCCTCGAATGTCACAGGATCTGGTCGGAATTTGAAATTAGAACTTGAAAGCACAAGATCCTTCTAAATATCAAATTTCATTAAGATCTGGTCACTCTTTCGTAAGTTACAAAAACCTCAATTTTCAAAATTACCCCCCCCCCCTCAATTCCACCAAAGAGAGCAGATCCGGTCCAGTTATGTCAGTCACGTATCTTAGACAGGTTTCTATTCTGTTTCTGTTCGGAGACCATGCAGGCAAAGCAAGACAATGCAAGGCTACAGGACAACAAAAGAAAAAAAAAATTAGAATTCCAAGTACTGACCTTTCTTTATTATAGCTTTCTTAGGCGAAATTGGTTGAGTGGAAACAATTTTCAAATCCGCTTAGTTGCTAAGAAAAAAAAAAAAATCTGAAGCGCGAAGTCTTTTCCTGAAAAAGCCTCATTGAAATCATGGCTCAAATAAGATTTTTTTTTGAAAAATTATTATTTTCTTTTTTTCTGTGGATAGCTTCGTTTTTTTTCCGTGTCCTTATTCTCCCGTATTGTCAAATAGAGACGGTTCAGAAACTTATATATCTGTACGATATTTTTACATATTATTTCTCCTTATTTGAGTTCCAGCAATTTCAATTTAAGAAACTCATTTATCGACAGCATGAGAAAATATTAGAAAACGTGGTAGTTTGCAGCCAGTTGAAAAGCAGAATAAATTTCAAAAGCAAAGGCAATTTTCACATTCAGCCGTGTCTTCAATAAAGTTTTTCAGGCAAAGCTGGTGTACTTTTTTAATTTTTCAGGGCAACTACAATGAAAAGGCCTTAACTAATTATGGTGTTTGAAATGGAAAAAGGAAAAATTATGAAATTGTATAAAGCTAATAGATTGGTATTATGTGAATTTTTGTTAGGTAATTGGGGGACCACTGTTAGTTGATTTGAATTTTGAATGAGGGTATATTTGTTTCACGTCTACTGGACTGCCCTTCTAAAGAGCCTTTTGTCAGGTACTTGACAAGATCAGAAGAGTATTATATTGTAATGTATACTTAGTTCAGTAAAGCACTAGGTATCAGTCAAGGGCCCTGTTTCTATATCAAGCATTGCTAAGATTAAAAAAGAAAGTGGAACGAAACTTGAATTGGCTTTCACTACGTTTGTTACTAAAGAGAACCCGTCCATCAGCAATATGGACACCCCGCCAGAGATATTAAAACAACATGCACGATTCGTAAGGTGTTCAACTTATGGCGTGCTGACACCTTCCCTCCCCCCACGGCAAAATAAAGTTTAACATTTTATTTTGCACTGATTTTATTTTCTTTGGCCAAATTGAATGAAAATCTGGCCAAAAATGGCCAAATTGAATGGAACTACAATTAGTGTTACAAGGATTGTAGACAGGCAGATACACAGAAGAAATGTCTCAGCCGAAAGCACAGAACAATTTTAAAGAATTAACTTATTCATCTTCTGGATTATATAATTCAATAGATTGAACAATATAGATGGACAATATAATTCAAAAGAGGCCATTAACCATTTTTATTTAAAGGACAGGTAATAATCTTGTCAACAGAAAAAAAAATCGGCTTATGTAATTTAAAATGCATTATTGTGCAAATATTAAATATTAGTGGAGAACACTTTCTTTTTGATTTTTTCAACTTTTATCATGACCACATTTATGGACAAGCAGGGCTTAACCGTATGCAAGGTGCAATACATTAAAACAGATTGGACTAATTGACAGTGTTTTCAGATCGACGCTGTTTTGAGGTAAAGAATTCTCTATACTTTTTTACTGATACTGACAAATGTCCTTAGAAATGGAGACACAACCTAGGTTTTCCCGGTACCCACAGGTATATCTTGTGGAGACAGAAAAGTTATCTATTGCCAACAGGTTCAGTTTCCAAAAATCAAAGACAGAGAGAACACACAAAAAAATCAGTTAGTCAGTCAAAGATCGTGCAAAAGCCTGGTTTCATCTTTGGAGGTAAAGCTATAAAGAATATTGATTAATCCCATCTCCTCAAAAATGTATTTTCACCATCCATTCACGCTTTAGATATTCTCGAATGGGTTTGTTCCTTCTGGTCAAGAAAGCATGGTGAAATTATATCTTCTATGGACACAATGCCATCCATCTCAATTATACTTCTCTGCAAATTTTACACAAAGCTTGTTCCCAAAAATGAATGCCCGTGTTCAGCAGAGCTCATAGAAAGCTGTTTATACTCCTCCAAAGGATTAATAATACGGGTTCTAGAGATATAACAGGGTGTCAATGGATATTCTTCTCAGTACCCACCATTCTTACTAGCTATATACTAGTATCACCGTTACGGTAGGTAAAGAAACACCTCACAAGGGATAGTCAATTCCTATGTTTAGACAGCCTGATTGCACTAAAGTCATTACTAAAAAAATACTACTGTTGCCAATAATCTATGAAAAGGGGTTGAGCCTCATATCTCGAATCGGCAAAAAAATTGTTATCAATTACAACAGCAGAAAGAACTTGTTTCCCAAAGAGCAAGCTTATGAAAAATGATGTTGCACTTATGCTATAAATAATTAACGCTTAATGCTATAACCTCTTTTGTTCTAGTTACTTTTGATTTACAATCAACTCAAAATCTATTATAACCAAATTTTCATGAGTTTTAGAGACCGAAAGCGTTAAGTACAGGTCTCCCCCACAGTCAAAAGTATAACGTCTTTTCAACAATCGACGGTTTAAAAGGCGTTTTATATATTTTTTGCTAATCTTCAACATTTTGTAAAATGTCATAAAATATATGCCATATTTCCACGACCTTACTGCATAGTTCTTTTGAAGGACGATAAAAATTCTTCTTCAATAATTTTATTAGGTTCTTAAAAGTTTCCTCTAGGCTTCTCATACAAGCCTAGATACTCATGAAAACGCCCAAAGGTTTTTTGGGGTTAGGATGCTCATCCATAGACCAGAAGCTATCGTCAACGCAAAAGTACTGTATACACTGTTATTTGATTTAAAAATTCAATGCATGAAAACGATGCATTTTCGCGAAAGAAAAGACACAATTTTAGAGATCAGAGCGGGCATAAGTCGAATCCTCTAAGTTAACAATCTTAAACCAAACAGACTAAATTGAATGAAGAAATCCAGCACAAATAGAAACGGAAAAGGCCATTAATATGAGTTGTGCAACCCTCATTTAACTCCCCAAAACAATTAGTAGCATTGCCTCTTCAATGAATACGCAATATATTTTCAATTGAAATTATTCTTTACCCGATGGTCAATATATTTGAAAGAATGAATTATTTTAGTCATTTTATGATTATTATTACTTCGCCATTAGTAAGCATATAGATACAGTAAACCCTGGCATTGGGGTTTTTGGACAAGCAAGATCCCCTTTCCTACTTTTATAAGGTTCACTCTATATATAAAAAAGTCCTAGCTACATTTTTTAAGTTTAGCATTAATCCGCAAATATGTAATGGCGGGCCCAAAATAGGTCTGTCGAAACTGTTTTTGAAACATAACCACAATATCACTTTTCCTTTATGGCATCCCCTTCTTAAAAGGGGATGCTTAAAGTTGAAAGTATACAATAGTTGTTCGTGTATAGTAAGTGCTCTTCATAAATTGTTTTGATAAACATAGTTATGTATTTATTTTAATTTTCTCTATCTTGTACTCCGTCCCTATGAACTATCCCTAGCTCTAAGAACAACAAGCAGTTTGCAAGAATACAAAGAAACAATATTTTATTGATTAAATTTATATTAAAATATAAAATAAAAAATGTTGTTGTATGTTGAGTCAGGAAGAGGTTCTTTGGCAGGAGCAGAGGCCACATAATTGCACAGCTTCAATGAGCAGTAAATTCGTTAGGTGAAGGATGAGCAAAAAATTGAAGCAAAATTGATTAAAAAAATTTTTAGGGTTCTATTTTTTAGTAAAATATAAAAAGGGGAGCAAAAAAAAATATACGCGAATTTTACTGAGATTCTATTTAACTTGAGGTTTAGAACCCTTGTTTTTTTTTATTTAAACTTAAAAATTATAAGAAACCAGTTCTGCTGCACTGTCTTTTTATGTAAAAATAAGCGTCTATACACAAAAAGACGAATGCAACAGAGAACAGGCTTATACAGAGATTTCCGAAATTTACTGCCCAGCTACTTCATTATCTAGAAAAGAAAAGAAAAGTCAATCATTTGCAGACAATAGACAATATGTTTTTCCGAACTAAAAAATTTATAGAAGGATAAATTTTGAATACTGGCTAAATACATTACAAGAGCGGAAACCTCAAGATGGTTGCGATGTCTGGTCAAGACCTTTTTTCTTCACATGTAATTATGCTTGCTATTAACAAATCCTTTTAGACTTTCCTGGAACATTTTGTGATATAGGAAAAGCACAGATACAAATGTGTCCCTTAAAACTGAATTAGTCAATACGAGATAAATGCTCAATGTGAAAATGAGCACTACCTGAGGAGGGGCGGGGGTAGCATGGATTAGTTTTTGGCGGAAAAGAAATTTTCTGGGCAAAAACTTTCATGGGTAGATAAGGTGTGATTTAAAAATTTACATTTTCTAAGAGCCTCACGGAAATAAAACCATCGAAAAAGTGATGAAGAACTAACATATTATGCAATACATATATATATATATATATATATATATATATATATATATATATATATATATATATATATATATATATATATATATATATATATATATATATATATATATGTAGCTAAGCGTATTTTACTTATTATCAATTCTGGTACCCCCTTTTATTGAAATCCTTGGAAATCAAATTTAGTCAGGTCTTCGGGGATGGTGAGAAGGGTGGTGAACTGTATGAGAGTCAGGAAGGTGTACTACGTGTAACAAGGTCGTAAGAAAGACGCATTTGCACTATCAAGAACGGCTCAGGAGCGACTAAGGCCCAGCGGCCACGGGGCAACTGTTTTAAGACTAGAATTGCTAACTGATTGCGCATGCAACTGTTGTGTGACCATGGCCTTGAGGAAGTGAGGTCCAACCCACGAGGCAATCCAGATGTTACTGGTTTCCAATCAGTCTAAAACCGGTTCTGAATGAGACTCCAGTCATGGTCACAGTTGCGTTGCAGTGCTGTCCCAGACATTTTTGGGAGCTACCGCGTTGATATTGTCCAATTATTTTGGCTCTCAACATGTCAGACCAGGAATTAAACATGAAAGTAGACTAAAAGTAGACTAATATCATGACTGTCAAAATGGCTAGTATAAAATAACTGAGCAGCTAGGGGTTTTTAGTTTAAACTTTAAGGAGAAGGTGGAGAAGAAAATCGAATTGAATCATAAGAATATGTGTGCATCCAGGTAGTCAAAAGAGCACATCTCCAATATCTTAGTAATTTCTAAGGGTATTAAGTTGAAACCTTCAATCATTGGTGAGGAGTGTGTCGAACAAAATCAAAGTATACTATATACACCCTAGTCGAAAGGGCGCGTCTGCAAAATATCAAGAGCGGCTAAGAGTTTTTAGTAGACGCTTTCAGAGGATGCTGGGGGATGATTCTAAACTAAATCGAAACACTATGTGCATCCATTTCGTCAAAATGATGAACCTATAATATAACAAGAATCGCTTAAAGTTGATACAATATAACAAGAATTGCTTAAAGTATAAAGCTGAAACCTTCGGTGCATGTTGAGATAAATCTCGAACAAATTGTCAAAAGAAAGTATCCACAACATGTCACGAACAGCTTTTGATATCAAGCTTAACCTTCAAGGAATGATCAGAGAGCAAAAATAAGATACTACCTGCATTCAGGTTGAAAAAAGGGCATATCAAAAATATCTCAGCAAATTATTAGGGTATTAAGGCGACTTTCAGATAATTGTACAGATGGTACTGATCAAAATAAAAACGCACTATGTGCATCAAGGTTGCCAAAAAGACATATTGACAGTATCTCAGGAAGTTCCATGGACCACAGTAGAAACTTTCAGGGAATAAACAAACATTGTACAACAAAAGTCAAAAGCAACTGTGACCATAAAGGTAAAAAAAGGGTGCATTTATAATATTTCAGGAACAACTAACAGTATTAAGTAAAAATTTCGAGTGAATATCGAGAGGTATATTGAACTAATTCAGGAGACATTAAGTGCATTATGAATGTCAATATGGCATATGTGCAATAACCGGGGAACATTTAAGAGTATTAAGTGGGAACTTTCAGCGAAAGTTGAGAGAAATGTTAAACTAAATCAAAAGACACTGTCTTGAGGGAATGCCGATGGGGATATTGAACTAAATCGGTGAACTGTATGCATCCAGGGTGTCAAAATGGTTCATCTGCAATACGGCAGGAACGGCTAAGATATTTGAAACTTTCTGTAAATATTGAAGGTGATGTTGAGCTAAATCTAATGACACTATCTCCATCCCGGATATCAGAATGAGACGTCTTCAATAGTTCATACACGGTTAATGGTATAGATTAACGCCTTAAGCGACCAACCTGAAACTGTGAGGGAATATTGGACGGAAAGGACAAGTAGATAACAAATTTTGATTTGTTGACTGAAGGGAGCTCATCAGCGACAAAGAATGTTTGAAAAAAAAAAATGTTGTATTGATTCTTAGTTTGAAAGTGTGTTATAGTAAGTGTTATTAGTGTGTTATATTCTTAGTGTGATTTCTTTTTTTTGATCTCATTAAAATTTCAGGCCGTGAAGACACCTTAATAGAAGTTTCAGAACCAAGGGAATCGTAACTGGAAACAAATCTTGTCAGGGATTCTTCATCTCCTTTTTTTTTACAACAAATTGGAACTATATAAGCTAATATACTAGCTCAAAATGCATAAATGTAAACAAACAAGCTATTAAAGCAAAATATAACACACACACAAAAATTCCTACAACGAAGTGTTTGATCATTATTCGTCTATATCAAAGGTTGTAACAGTAGATACGACGGAACAGCTTCACCCCCCAAAAATTCCCAAAATTGTTCACATTTTTTAAAATAATAGTACCCGTATCCAACCACTTGTAGTTCTATAATATAGCTATTTTTAGAATTCCTAGCAAAATTTTGTCCAAAATATGAAGAGCAGCCCAAAATCTTTTTGCTTTTATTCATTAATAAAAAAAATATCAAGAAAACTTACAGAAATTAATTTTTTTAACTTAACAAACAGATGATGTTTCAACAAAAGAAGTTTTTTAAAATAAGTACAGAACTAATTTAAACCAAAGGGGAGCAGAAGTAGTGAAAAAAAAGTCGTGCTTAAAACGTAAATAAATAATTATAAATAAACTAATGAAACCCTCTGACAGACCGTATTTCAAACAGTAGGTGGTGCAAATATCGTTGGTAAATACCGCTTTTAGGGCTGTAATGAGAGAAAGGTAGATATAGCTAGGGCACAATCTGCGGATAAAGGATGACAGATTACCAAAAATTGTCCTTTTCAGCCAACTGTCTAGGGCTAAACAGAAAGCAGGTTGTCCGCAGTTGAGTTGGGAGGATGTCATAAAGAAAGATTTAAAGGGAATAGAAACTTCCTGGGAGGGTGTAACGAGGGAAGCTCTGAATAAATTGGGATAGAGGAGCGTGCGTAGCTGTGTTGGACTCCAGTGGCTTGGTGCTGCGGTGAGTTCTTCATAGTAGTAGAAGTAAAGAGAGTGGAGGGGTTTTCCCCCTCCAACTCGCCCCAATGTCATCAGATCCGGTCGGGATTTAAAATAAGAGCTCTGAAACACAATATCATTAAGATCCAATCACCCGCTCATAAGTTAAAAATACTTCATTTTTTCTATTTTTTGCGAATTAACCGGCCCCCCACTCCCACCCCCAGATGGTCAAATCGGGAAAACGACTATTTCTAATTTAATCTGGTCCAGTCCCTGATACGCTTGCTAAATTTCATCGTCCTAGCTTACCTGGAAGTGCCTAAAGTAGCAAAACCGGGACCGACAGACCGACCGACAGAATTAGCGATTGCTATATCACTTGGTTAATACCAAGTGCCATAAAATTATATTTTGGTACTTGTATGATATACCCCCACCACTAAAGTTGTTCATTCCTTGAAACATCATAGAACCGTTTTTGTTTTGTTTTCTTTAGTTTCATTTAGCTTAGCGTGAGACACAGAAGAGAAGTTACAGAAAAGATGGAAAGTAAATAATTTGGGCTCTATATTAGCAATTTTTTTGGAGGGGTGAGGGGGGGGTTAAATATTTGGACAGTGGGAAACTTAGAAAAAAATTCTTACTACATAATATGCAGAATAACCTAAAAAAATTAGGCATGAAGACCCAATATACTTTAAACCCCCCCCCCCCAATGTATAAATATATAGCCGAAATTTGTTTCTAAAGTATCAGATATTTATCATACTTCGGTATACTTCAGTAAGATTGAGCCTCAGAGAAACAGGTCCTACTTAGATGAAGAATATTAGGTCAGGGGTATATCATACAAGTACTTATTTTTTAAGACATATAACATAAATTTTGAGATTTTAAGTTTAATCTGATTTTATTAAAATTTGAAGTTTAACCTGACACTTTATATACCTAAAAAAACACGTACTTAAAAAAGAACAGACCTTTACACAGCCCAAAAAGAAAAAAGAACCAAAAAGGAGCGCAATATTAACTGGTACTACAGGTATAGTATGGGCTGTGTTCCCTCAAACATCATCCTAAATGACCGATTTCTAATAACTTCCCAGGAAATTAAATAAAACACAGCCCATGAATGAGCTAATTTACAAATAGAACAAGAGTCAAGAGCTCATATGGCACTTGTGACGAGGCGAGAAGAGCTAAGAGCCAAGAGATCATATGGTATGAGCTCTAACAAAATTCTATGAATCAATAGATTGATTTAAAAAGGAAAATAAGAGGCTTAATGCCGGTCAAGATTTAAAATAAGAGCTCTGAGTCACAAAGTCCTTTTAAATATCAAAATTCATTAAGATCCTATCACCCACTCGTAAGTTATAAATACCTAATTTTTTCTAATTTTTCCTCTCCCTTTTGCCCCCCAGATGGTCGAATCTGGGAAAACGACTTTATCAAGTCAAATTGTGCAGTTCCCTGACACGCCTACCAATTTTCATCGCCCTAGCACGTCCAGAAGCACCGAACTCGCCAAATCACTGAGCCCCTCCCCCCAACTCCCCCAAAGAGAGCGAATCCAGTACGATTCTGTCAATCACGTATCAAGGACATTTGTTTATTCTATCCACCAAGCTTCATCCCGATTCCTACACTCCAAGTGTTTTTCCAAGATTTCCCCTTCCAAATCCCCACAATGTCAAAAGATCTGGTCGGGATTTGAAATAAGAGCTCTGAGACATGAATTCCTTCTAAAAATCAAATTTCATTACGATCCGATCATCTATTCGTAAGATATAAATACTCCAATTTTCATGTTTTCCAAGAATTCCGGTTCCCCCCTCCAACTCCCCCGAATGTCACAGGATCTGGTCGGAATTTGAAATTAGAACTTTAAAGCACAAGATCCTTCTAAATATCAAATTTCATTAGGATCTGGTCACCCTTTCGTAAGTTACAAATACCTCAATTTTCAAAATTACCCCCCCCCCCAATTCCACCAGAGAGAGCAGATCCGGTCCACTTATGTCAGTCGCGTATCTTAGACAGGTTTCTATTCTTCCCATCCAGTTTCATCCTGATCTCACCGCTTTTTTCCCAGATTCAACCGTCTGGGGGGCTAAAGGGAGAGGAAAAATTAGAAAAAATTAGGTATTTATAACTTACGAATAGGTGATCGGATCTTAATGAATTTTGATGTTTAGAAGGACATCGTGACCCAGAGCTCTTATTTTAAATCCTGACCGGCATTAAGCCTCTGATTTTCCTTTCAAATCAATCTATTGATTCCTAGAATTTCGTTAGAGCTCATATCATATGAGCTTCGGTCTAAAGTGTCAAAGCTTAAAATCCTGCCCTGGCGTCATAATATTTAACTAATGTTTTACGGGTGTGTAGTTTTTGTTTTTAGTTATTACGCGACTTGTGTATCAAATGTGACTTTATAATAAATGTCTTACAGTATAGAGCTTAAAATTGGGATTTTCTGCTCTTTATATATCAATGTTAATTCTAAATTATAGAAGGCTAAAAATTTGTCCGGGATAAAAATAAAAAAATCCCCCAATATTAAGCTTTGAGATTTTCTCGCAAAATTTTCGGACTTGCCCTCAACCATCTGAAACTAATCTTTTAATGGGCTTTCACAGTAGACCTAAGGATGGGTACATCTGGTATAAAGTTATTTTCTTAGAAGATAGTACCTCCTTCACTCAACATATTAGTCTAATTTAAACGAGAGTACCGACGAATTTGGAAATTTTCGCTCATGCTGCCTGAACATGCTCTGCCCGAGTCGAGTGCAAATACAGTGATCCTGCAGTCTCTCCTTGTTTGGTATTGTAGTGTTTGTCCCACAAAGTTTCATCCTGATCTCTCCACTCTAAGCATTTTCTAAGATTTTCGATTTCAAACTCCAACTCTCCCAATGTCACCGAATCCGGTTGAGATTTGAAATAAGAGCTCTGATAGACGAGGTACTACAAAATATCAAATTTCATTAAGATCCGATAACCTGTTCTTAAGTTAAAAATGCCTCATTTTTTTTAATTTTTCCGAATTAACAGTCCTTTGACTCCCCTCCCCCGCCCCCACCCCTCACATGGTTGAATCGAGGTAACGACTATTCCTAACTTAATCTGGTCTGGTCCCTGATACGCATGCCAACTTTCAGAGATCGCTATATTGATCACATATCTAGCTTCGGATCTTCTTCATGTAAAAATTGGGTCGGTGTGGGATTTTAACCTGACACTTCTCGCACTCTAAGTGAGAGTCATGCCCATAAGCCAGTAAACTAAACTTAAGAAGAACAATCATTTGTTTTATCGGCAAATAAAATTCTTCTTAGCTATCTCGTTCACTCACCTCCCCTCCCAGATGATTGAATCGAGGAAGAGACTATTTCTAACTTGATGTGGTCTGGTCCCTGATATGCCTACCAGCTTTCATCATCCTGGCTTATCTGAAAGTGCCCAAACTAGCAAAATCGGGACCGACAGACAGACGGACAGACAGACGGATAGAAATGGTGATGTCTATATGTCACTTGGTAAAGACCAAGTGCCATACCCAACAAACAGACAGACGTTGGGAATTGTGATCTCTATATGTCCCTTGGTAAATACCAAGTGCCATAAAACTCATTGAAAGTTTCAACTTCATCCCCCAAGCCACTTGCAAGATATTACAAATATATTTTTTATAACCTGACAAGAAATATTGTTTTGTATTTACCTCATTACTGAACTATGAATAGTTTTGAGTCCCACAGCAGCTTACGTTGCGAGAACACCTTGGCTGGCCGGAGTTAAGAAATACATTCAATACCACCCCTAGCCACTCTCCTGCCCTTCAACTACATTATCTCTGAATTTATGATTCTTTTCCATCCACATCTCAACTCTGCTTGTCAAGTTTGGAACCCTGGTATACCCCACAAAGAATTGGAAACAAATTAATGTATCCAAAAAAGAACTTTAGGAATAATTTTCAAAGAAGGCAAGGTACCATACACTCTATTTCCAATAAAAGCTAGGTTAAAAACCCTTCAATGCCGGAAGGTTAGGCTATGCTTCCGTTTTGGTAAAAAGATGTAATAACAACCCCTCGCACGGATAAACGTCCTTCCCCTTCTAAGGGGAGTTTCCCCAAGCATCACTCCCCTTCTAAATGGAGTTTCCCCAGATATTGTTCCTCGTTTAGATCCCTGCCGCCTCGATTTGTCTCTGAATCCTTTCCTATTTTGTCTCCCATTCGCAGCTTTACCTCCACAAATAAAAAAAAACCTTTGTCCCCTTCATTACAGAAAAAATTAACAGAATGTTTTGCTAGTTTCTCCTATTTTTTATGTGTGGTGGTAACGCTCAGGACTTTTCATTTACTTGTTTATTTACTTCCCCCCCCCCCTCTGTTGTTTAGTGTCCCATTTAACTTTTTTAAATGAATTTTCGTCCATCTATCCTTTTTAGTTTGTGTGTTTATTCGATTGTTTTGCCCCCTCCCCTTTTTTTAAGTTTTTCTTTTAATTTTTAACATGTATTATTTATTAAATTTTTTAATTTTAGTTTGACTTTTTTTTTCCTTTCAACTTTTAAAATTGACATTTTACAGTTAGATTATTGATTTATAAATGATTATTCATTGTAATTTCTTTTTCGTTGTTATTTTGGAGTTCTTCGCCAGTGTTCCAGTTTTTATGTTTTTTAATGGTATTTCTTACTTCATAATTCAAAGAATTATGGCCCTTCACGGCTGTTTATTTTTTAGATAACTTGTTGTTTGTTTTTTCAAAAACCGTTTTCATAATCTTCAGTTGCTTATTTCTAACCTCAGGGCCACCATATTTAAGAAACTCATTTACCACCCTATCAGCATCTGGAGCCTTAATATTTTGTAAATCTTTTAGTACTTTCGCTAATTCTTCCTCACAAAGCAAATCTTCCTTCACAGGATTAAGCGTCTGAGAATCAGATTCTACTTAAATAAATAATATTAAGTCGGGGCTATATTATACAATTACCGAATTTTTTTTTCCCTTTTTCTCAGTAAAAACTATAAGAAACAGTAGTTTCAAATCTAGAACGGGATATACCCACAAACTAGCACTTCTGCACAAGCGATAAGTTTCTTTGAACCTCTATAAATTTTTTTTTTTGGGGGGGGGGGGTTGGTGTAACTATCGTTTGGGCCAAGATGGAGAAACCATATTATTTTTGTCTAAAATTGAAAATTTGCAGTTGCATAACCCAGCCTTTCAGGATTGAAAGCACATAGTTGAAAAGCCCAGTAACTATGTTTTTAGAGATAAAATGACACCCTACAGCCCCTGGGGAAAGATTTTCAAATTATAAGATTTATTTATTATTTTATTTGTTATTGGGAAACATGCATACATTTTTCGGGTGGGGAGGGGAGGATTTTGCACGGGAAGAATTTTCTATGGAGAGGGAAATTTCCAGGAGGTGAACTTTTTAAAGGAAGTTTTATGCTAGGTGAAATTGCCAGAATTCTTATACGAAATTTCTTTATAGGTTCTGCTTTCTCTTTACCGATTCAATTTTAGGCCAGGATATGTTAAGGGTAATTGTCCAGGGTACATTTTCACCTGGATTGAATTCTTCAGAGGATATTTCTTTGCAGAGAGAGATTTTTCCGTGGAGGAGGAGCCAGGTATCCTGGACTTATTTGAAAAACGAACAAAAATTAAATCTAAAAAAAAAAGTTTTTCCAACTGAAAGTACGGAGCAACATTAAAACTTAAAATAAACAAAATTATTGCGCATATAAGGCGGGCTGCCCCCCTCCTCAACACCTTGCTCTCTTCCGGCTACAGTTTTTTGGCACTCAAAAAAAGTTACTTATTATTCTAATTAAACGGCCTTTGTGTTTCAGGAGCAGTTTGTAAGGAATTGGGACAAAATTTAAGCTTTCAAATGCGTAATAATTTCTGTTCGTTTTAAGTATAAATGTTGGTTTTTACTTTCAGTTGAAAAAACTTGTTTTTTTTAATTTAATGAAGCTTAGAGACAAACATTTTCTAATGACAATGGAAAAAGTATGTCAATTAAAGCAAAAGTATATCAAAATGAAAAATAAAGTAATTAATTACAAAAAATACACAAAACAATAGCTTACTTACAAAAACTAAGATATTAAGATATCCCATTATTAAGATATTAAGATATTTTAGCTTTCATAAAATTTAAGCTTTCATATGCGTAATAGTTTCTGTTCGTTTTAAGTTTAAATGTTGGTTTTTACTTTCAGTTGAAAAAACTTGTTTTTTTTTTTTAATTTAATGAAGCTTAGAGACAAACATTTTCTAATGGCAATGAAAAAAGTATGTCAATTTAAGCAAAAGTATATCAAAATGAAAAAAAAGTAATTAATTACAAAAAAATACACAAAACAATAGCTTGCTTACAAAAACTAAGATATTAAGATATCCCATTATTAAGATATTAAGATATTTTAGCTTTCATAAAATTTAAGCTTTCATGTGCGTAATAATTTCTGTTTGTTTTAAGTTTAAATGTTGGTTTTTACTTTCAGTTGAAAATACTTGTTTTTTTTTAATTTAAAGAAGCTTAGAGACAAACATTTTCTAATGGCAATGGAAAAAGTATGTCAATTTAAGCAAAAGTATATCAAAATGAAAAAAAAGTAATTAATTACAAAAAAATACACAAAACAATAGCTTACTTACAAAAACTAAGATATTAAGATATCCCATTATTAAGATATTAAGATATTTTAGCTTTCATAAAATTTAAGCTTTCATATGCGTAATAGTTTCTGTTCGTTTTAAGTTTAAATGTTGGTTTTTACTTTCAGTTGAAAAAACTTGTTTTTTTTTAATTTAATGAAGCTTAGAGACAAACATTTTCTAACGGCGATGGAAAAAGTATGTCAATTTAAGCAAAAGTATATCAAAATGAAAAAAAAGTAATTAATTACAAAAAAATACACAAAACAATAGCTTACTTACAAAAACTAAGATATTAAGATATCCCATTATTAATATATTAAGATATTTTAGCTTTCATAAAATTTAAGCTTTCATGTACGTAATAATTTCTGTTTGTTTTAAGTTTAAATGTTGGTTTTTACTTTCAGTTGAAAAAACTTGTTTTTTTTTTTAATTTAATGAAGCTTAGAGACAAATATTTTCTAATGGCAATGGAAAAAGTATGTCAATTAAAGCAAAAGTATATCATAAGGAAAAAAAGTAATTAATTACAAAAAAACACACACAACAAGAGCTTACTTACAAAAACTAAGATATTAAGATGTTAAGATACATTTATTTTATGAAGATATTAAGACAAATTATTAAGATACTAAGATATCCCATTATTAAGTTCTGTGGAGCAATGACGAAGTGTTGGACAATATTGACAATATTTTTTGACAATATTGATATACCTTAGACTCAATTGTTTTTTCTCATTTTTTGGCCCTTAGACTCAATTATCTATAAAAAGTAACGTATTGTCAAAATAATTAGTTAAAAGTAAAAATCTAAAACTAAAAAAATTAAAATCAAATAAAGTTTTTAATTCAATATGTTTAATCTAAATTTGAAGACCAAAAACTAATATATTCGATGCCTTTACGCTTCATAACTGAAAAATATTACATCTTTTTCAAAGTGACAACTTGATAAGTACAATCACTCCTAAAAAAAAATGTTAATAATAATAAAAAAATGTTCAGAAGGAAAATATAAAAATTTCCAGCATTCCGTTATGGATAAACATTTCTGATTATAGTGGCTTCATATATCAGCTCATGGGTACTCTTGCAATGCAAGCAAAAGCTGGTGACATTTTTTACCGAAATTACCCCTTATTAAGTTTTTTCCTTATGTTTTCTATAATTATATGAACTCTCTTGTGTACTAATAACTGAACTAATTACTAATAACAAAATACATGTTTAGGATCACCATAAAAAGCTGATTCTCTCAGTGAACGTTATCAATAGTTCGCCTCTTATACTTTTGTTATTGACAATGACCGTTGTTTACTTACCATTCATTGCTAAGAATTTTTTTTTTTGGCTCCAACCAAATAATATAGAAAAAATGTTGGCGAAAACTGAAAAGGGGTCGCTCAGTCACAAATTAGATAAAATATTTTCCACATTAAGCGTAAAATTCTATTAGCAGGCAGCCAACCATGGGGCAGCACACTTTTTTCCATGGTTTTTCCCTGTTCAGCTGTTTTTCTTGTGGTTTCCTTATAATTACTTTATAGTCCCGAAATTCCAAACTGGCCATGCTCCAGTGTATAATTTCCCCTGATAAGTTCTGCCCCTGGAAACTTCCCTCTCCATGGAAAATCATCCTAAGCAGAAAATTTACCCCCCCCCCCCCTCCATACGAGAATGTATACATACTCTCACAATAATAAATAATATGCGTAAACTGTAGGGAAATTGGTACTTTATTATTATACGAGAAACAATCGAGAAGTAAAGTTTGGTAAATGCTAATGAAATAAAACAAAACATGATGAAAAATAATACTGTTTAGCATTATACATAGTGGTATACTTTTTGGTTTAATACTTCTTTATTATATCATGAAAAGAGAAATCACCAATGCAACAGCACAAACACATAAAAAAAAAGAGACAGAAGGAGAAAAGGAAGACTGTTTTCCTAAATTAGTGATTAATATAGACCAGCACTTGAATGAGGCCTTAACCCTACTCATCCATACAATCACATAGGTCAAACAGCATAGTCAAACACAATCAACCATAAAGAATAATCCATGGACAGGCAGTCATGACGTCAATAAGTATAAGTCGTCATTTACCAAACAGTAGAAAAAATAATAAAGACAAATAATTCAAAGGCAGCAACCCAACACAAGGGCTCATCAGGAGAATACACTGGCCTATAGGGTTTCGCCACTTTAAATTCTCTACCCAGCCAAGTGTTGTGGCTACCACAGAATATCCATGGCATCCCCGTGTCAGGTATCACCCCCAAAATACATGCCTATGAAAAAAAAAAACAGCAAATGTAAAACAACCAAGTAACACCAAAACAAGCTTATCCTGTTAATATATCCCTCTTTTTAGCAACAATAGGTAAACTAAATATGATAAAATTTACCAAATCACAAATATTAACACATTGCAAAAAAAATAAAAATTAATGAACTAAACAATTATAGAATTCATCTTTACCATGTGGCTTTTTTTTAAATCCACTCTATTAGAAACACAATTCAAAATAAATGGCGCTGCATCATCATTTGTCGAACCTCCGAAATTAGTTGAAAATTTCTTTAAGTATTTCCAGATAATTCTTTTGATATTTATTTAAAAGTTCATTATAATGAAAACTAAATTTTTTAAATTGCCAAGTTAATTTATTTGCAGAAAAACCTCTTGATATCAATTTTTGGCTTAAGATTTTACTTCTATTTTTAAAATCAATGTAATTACTACAAATCCTTGCATAACGAAGTAACTGTGAGAAAAACGCAGAATACGTGATATTTGAGTGTATATTACTTTCAGGGAATGGGAAAGTAATCACTTCAAAATCAACTATGAAAACTACAACCAAGAATTATGGAAGGGCATTATATAATACCCAGAGGGCATTATATTAAATACGTAACCTAAACTAAACTAACCAAAATACCAACTAAATATTAAATTAAGATATAGCTACTATGTACTTGCCCAGCGAGTCGAAGCTAATTGTCTGGTATATACACTGCGAAAAGCAGATAATGTCTCGTGTTCGCGATCCAAATTCTCAAGTGTTTCTCGAGCAATACGTGCAATCTCGTGCAAGTACCGGGAAATTTATAACTAAAAAACTACCAAGCGGCTCCCCCAAGCCGGTCCCCTGAAATTTGCTAAAGAAAGAACAAATACAACTTTGTCTTACTCTTTCGGCTTGTATTTTTGTATAGACGTCAATAGAATTATGGGACCTTTTTGACACGACCCGGTCCCCTATTTACCCAGCCTTTTAGGAGTGAAAGCATTTATAGAAAGAAAAAATATAACTTTGTCTTACTTACTTTTTCGGCTTGCATTTTGCATAGAAGTCAATAGAATTCTGGGCCTTTTGACCTGACCCGGTCCCCTATCAACCCAGCCTTTTACGAGTGAAAGTATGCATAGAAAAAACAAAAATAACTTTGTCTTAGTCTTTCTGCTTGCATTTTGGCATAGAATTTGATAGAATTCAAAACATTTTGACCCGACCTGGTCCCCAATTAACCCAGCCGCTTAGGATTGAAAGCATTTATATACAGCTTTGTCTTACTCATTCGGTTTGCATTTTTGCATAGAATTTTGGGTCTTTTGACCCGACTGGGTTCCCTATCAACCTAGCCTTTTAGGAGTGAAAGCACTTATAGAAAGAACAAATACAATTTTGTATTACTCTTTCGGCTTGCATTTTGGCATAGAAGTCAAGTTCTGGACCTATTGACCCGAGGGGGTCCCCTGAAATCTACTAAAGAAAGAACAGATACAACTTTGTACTTCTCTTTAGGCTCGTATTTTTGCATAGAAGTCAATAGAATTCTGGGCCTTTTGACCCCACCTGGTCCCCTATCAACCCAGCCTCTTAGGAGTGAAAGCTTTTAAAGAAAGAACAAATACAACTTCGTCTTACTCTTTTGGCTTGTATTTTTGCATAGAAGTCTGTCGAATTCTAGGCCTCTTGAACGGACTTGGGCCCTTATCAACCAAATCTTATAAAAGTGAAAGCTTTTAAAGAAAGAACAAATGCAACTTTGTCTTGCTCTTTTGGCTTGTATTTTTGCATAGAAGTCTGTAGAATTCTAGGCCTCTTGACCGGACTTGGGCCCTTATCAACCAAATCTTATAAAAGTAAAAGCTTTTAAAGAAAGAACAAATGCAACTTTGTCTTGCTCTTTTGGCTTGTATTTTTGTAATGAAGTCCGAAGAATTCTAGGTCTCTTGACCCAACTCGGTCCCCTGTCAAACCAGTCTTTTAGGAGTGAAAGCTTTTAAGAAAGAACAAATACATTTTTGTCTTACTCTTTTGGCTTGTATTTTTGCAATGAAATCTGTAGAACTCTGGGCCTCTTGAAAAAACTCGGTCTCTGTAAACCAAGTCTTTTAGGAGTGAAAGCTTTAAAGAAAGAATAAGCACAGCTTTGTCTTACTCTTTTGGCTTGTATTTTTGCATATAAATCTATTAAATTCTGGGTCTTTTGACCCGAATCGGTCTCCTTTATAGCCAGTCTCTTAGGAGTAAAAGCTTTAAAGGAAAGACAAAATATAACTATATCTTATTCTTTTGAGTTTCATTTTTGCAACGAACTCTTTAGAATTTTAGGCCTCTTGACCCGGGTCGGTCCCCTGTCAACCCAGTCTTTTAGGACTGAAAGCCTTTAAAGAAAGAACAAATGCAACTTTGTCTTACTCTTTTGGCTTGTATTTTTGCATAGAAGTCTGTAGAATTCTAGGCCTCTTGACCGGACTTGGGCCCTTATCAACCAAATCTTATAAAAATGAAATCTTTTAAAGAAAGAACAACTGCAACTTTGTCTTGCTCTTTTGGCTTGTATTTTTGCATAGAAGTCTGTAGAATTCTAGGCCTCTTGAACGGACTTGGGCCCTTATCAACCAAATCTTATAAAAGTGAAAGCTTTTAAAGAAAGAACAAATGCAACTTTGTCTTGCTCTTTTGGCTTGTATTTTTGCTATGAAATCTGTAGAATTCTGGGCCTCTTGAAAAAACTTGGTCTCTGCAATCCAAGTCTTTTAGGAGTGAAAGCTTTAATGAAAGAACAAATGCAACTTTGTCTTGCTCTTTTGGCCTTTTTTTTACAATGAAATCTGTAGAATTCTGGGCCTCTTCAAAAAACTCGGTCCCTGTAAACCAAGTCTTTTAGGAGTGAAAGCTTTAAAGAAAGAACAAGCACAGCTTGTTCTTTGCATAGAACAAGAGTCGGGGACCCGACTCAGTCCCCTTTAAACCCTGTCTCTTAGGATTTAAAGCTTTTAAGAAAGAACACATAGAACTTTGTCTGACTCTTTTGGCTTTTATTTTTGCAACGAAGTCTGTAGAATTTTAGATATCTCGATCTGACTCTGTCCCCTTTAAACTCTTGTCTCTTAGGAGTGAAAGCATTTAAACAAAGAACAAATACAACTTTGTCTTACTCTTTCGGTTCGTATTTTTGCAATGAAGTCTGTAGAATTCTAGGGTTCTTGACACAACTTGGTCCCCTTTCAACCCAGTATTTTGGAAGTGAAAGCTTTTAAAGAAAGAACAAATACAAGTTTATCTTACTCTTTTGGCTTGTATTTTTGCAATGAATTCTGTAAAATTCTAGGCCTCTTGAGCCGACTCGGTCCCCTTTCAACCCCGTCTTTTAGGAGTGAAAGCTTTTAAGAAAGTACAATTACTACTCTGTCTTACTCTGTTGGTCTGTATTTTTGCAATGAAATCTGTAGAATTCTAGGCCTCCTGACCTGACTTGGTCTCCTTTCAACCCAGTATTTTAGGAGTGAAAGGTTTTAAAGAAAGAACAAATACAACTTTTGTCTTACTCTTTCGACTTGTTTTTTTTTTTTTTTTGGCAATGAAGTATGTAGCTCTCTAGGCCTCTTGACCCGACTCAATCCTCTTTCATCCCAGTCTTTTAGAAGTGAAAGCTTTTAAGAACGAACAAATGCAACTTTGTCTTACTCTTTCGACTTGTATTTTTGTAACGAAGTCTGTATGATTCTAGGCTTCTTGATTCGACTTGGTCCCCCATTAACCCAGTCTTTTAGGAGTGAAAGCTTTTAAGAAAGAACAAATACAACTTTGTTTTACTCTTCTGGCTTGCATTTTGCAATGAAATCTCTAGAATTCTATGCCTCTTGATCCGACTCAGTTCCCTATCAACCCGGTCTTTTAGGAGTGAAAGTTTTTAAGAAAGAAAAAATACAACTTTGTCTTACTCTTTCGGCTTATATTTTTCCAATGAAATATGTAGAATTCCAGGCCTCTTGACCCGGCTCGGTCTCCTTGCAATCCAGTCTCTTAGGAGTGAAAGCTTTTAAAGAAAGAACAAATACATGTTTGTCTTACTCTTTCGGCTTGTATTTTCGCAATGAAAACTGTAGAATTCTTTTCCTTTTGACGGATCAAAAAAAAAAGATTTTTTTTGACGGATCAGTCATTTCTTCGGCTAAGGTGAAATTTTTGAACACAGTTAACAATGATATCCAGCCAACAAAGCGTATTGGTGCTAAGGCGGCGTCAAATAATATTAAGAATATTCTCGATCTGTTACGTAAGGGTGATAATGACGATTTGGATATTCCTTGCTACGCCATTCGTGTACCTACTGAAGTCCCCTGTGTACCAGCGGTAACATATTATAGACTAGCTGTGAAAGTAAATAGCTCTGAACAGATGTTAAAAGCTATGTCTTCTAAAATGGCATCTTATGAAACCAATTTCCCATCCTTATCGTCTCACAACGATGAAAATTATGCCACTGTGATTATCTCCTAGGTTCCATATGATCTGAGCAATCCTACGGAGCGCAGACAAGCTCTGGAACAAGTTTGCGGTCATGAATCGATTCTGTTGGTTAACCCTGTTGGTGACGAGATGATTGTGTCCAAAGATAAAACCGCTGCCCCAGAGTTATGTGGCTCGGCCCAGTCTTTCCTACCCTCCTCAATTGTGAAAATGAAATCCAAAAGTACTTTGGTTTAATTAAAGGCATTGAAAGTGATTTTGAACTCGCTTTGTTTAAGGAGATCCCTGGGATCACTGATGCTACTCATCTTGGCAACTCGAATTCTTTGAAGTTCTGTTTTACGGATGCCAGGTCACTCGACCATGCTTTGAAAAGGAGTATTCGGATTGAGTATAAATTAATTCGAGTATCTGTTTTTCACGATCTTCCACGACGATGTAACAAGTGCCGTTTACCCAACCACCAACACGTGGCGTGTGAAAGTTCTTCCCCGAAATGCTCTCGATGTACTGGTCCTCATAAGGCAACACGTGATTCGCCATGTCAAATTCAGCCCAAATGCACTAACTGTGATGGATCTCATGTTTTTTATAGCCTACGGTACCCTATTCTACGTGATATTGTTAACAGCAGAAAGAAAACTCCAAACCTTGAATGAATGAATTAGACTATACAAGATTTTACGTTTTTCACGAATTTATCACTGTGCAATAATGTTGTTTTTAACTATAATGATGACCAAAATAATTTGCCCACTAACCACCCCTTAGCCAGCCCGATAGCCCTTTAAACCTGATTAACTGTGAATATCTCGACACTTCTGATTTTTCGACAAATGTAAAACCTAAGCTAATGGAAGAGACCAAACTTAATATAATTTCCTTTAACATCAGAAGCATACGGGATAAGTGGGCTAATTTTAAAGATTTAATTTTAATTAATGGTATTTCCCATTAGACGTAATTAGAGTAACAGATATGTGGCTTTCAGAAATTGATGATACTAATGAATTTTCCCACCCTAACTTTCAAGCTATTCATATTGAAAGAAAATTAACCAAGTCCTCTGGCGGCATTTCTCTTTACATCCAGTAAAGTCTAGAATTCACCAGGCTATTGGACTGTGAATCCCTATTCTCGCAACATATAGATAATAAATGCATTTATTCAATAATCGCAGACATAAGTGTAGACGAGAATTCTTTTATTTGTTCATTATTTTATAAACCAACCTCATTTCCAACACCTTTCTTTTGAAATCTGTTTGATGATTTTTCTAGTTCTATTAATTTACCACAAAAGAAGACAATAGTTTTTGGGGACTTCAATTGTAATTTACTAAATGTTAGCAATAATAATGATTGTGATACCTTCTTTGAAACATTCGCCTCAAGTGGTCTTCTTCCCACAATCCTTTTTCCTGCTAGAGTTGATCCTATGAGGTCTACAGCTACTGTAATTGACAACATTTTTGTATCCACTTCCCTGGGAAACCACCTGTCGTCCAAAATAATATTTTCCAACCTGTCAGATCACTTTCTAATCCATCTCTGCCTTCCCTCCCTACCAGCTCCTCAAGCCTATAGAGCTAATACCCCTACGTCTAATACAATATATAATACTGTGAATACGAACTGGTTCACGGATCGTTTGAAATCCTTCGACTGGTCCAATGTTTTGGATTATCAGGATGTTAATTCAGCCACAAATAGTTATACACAGGGACTGAGTGATTTTATCAATTCAACCTTTCCAGTCCATAAATCAAACCGAAAAACTACCCATATACGCCCTTGGATGTCCAATAGCTTGATAATCTCTGCATACCGAAAGAATGACCTAAATAAGTTAGCTTGCAAAACCAGTAACGTTATTGACCTGACTGATTACAAAAAAATACAAAAACTTGTATACCAAACTCGTCTGGAAGCAAAAAAAAATTATTTTATTCAAAAATTTCTCACTGCAAAGGAAACTTGGAAAAAATCTGGTCCACAATAAATGAAATTCTTTAAAAAAAAAAAGGGATTCAAGATCTGTACCTATTAACCTTACGGACATCAGTGGCAAATTAATTGACCCAATTTCACTACTGGATGCTTTTAATAATTATTTCACTAATATTCCAAATGCTATCTCCTGTTCCTTCTCCCAGTCAGTACACCCTAGCAAGAATCCCAGATCCATATTTTTCTCTCCAACTGATCAGAAAGAGGTATTTCAAGTTATCGAATCTCTCTCTAATAGTACTACACCTGACTTTTTTGGCATAAGTAATAAGCTTTTTAGGACCGTATCTCTTATGTTTGTGAACCCATTGTGCACATAGCAAGCCTGTCTATGACCAATGGTGTCTTCCCAGAAATATTTAAATCAGCAATTGTTTTCCCGATTCATAAAAAGGACGATCCGTCTGAGATAAGTAATTATCGTCCAATCTCACTTCTCCCAGTTATATCTAAAGTGCTTGAGAGAATTATATTCCGACATCTTTCTTCCTTTTCATTTGGGATTCATTCTTCGGAATCGTTGGTTTCTCATCATCAATATGGCTTCCGTACCAAATTTTCAACTGCTCAAGCACTAATAGACGCCACAAAGTTTATACGTTCCCAAATTGACCTTAAAAATATTTTATTGGGCTTATTTCTGAATTTTTCAAAGGCCTTTGACATGGTTGATCACAGTGTTTTATTAAGTAAACTCAACAGCCTAGGTATTCGTGGAGTTCCTTTCTCATGGTTAGGCTCTTATCTCTCTGGTAGGGTACAGAGTGTGAGTCTGGTTGGGGTGACGTCACATCCCCCACCAGTCCGGAGGGGCGTCCCACAGGTCTCTGTTCTTGGTCCAATACTCTTTCTCCTTGATATTTATGATTTGTTTACAGACCTGGTTCCATCAGTACACCCAGTACTTTTTACTGACAATAGCAGCTTTTTATCACCGGTCCTAATTTACCATCGGTCATCACCTCTGCTCAAACCCTTCTGAATAGAGTACAGGAGTGGTGTCTTGTTAACTGCATGACCATTAACAGCAAAAAAGTTAGGTTGTATTATTTCGAACCCCTTACAAAAAAATAAAGCTCAGCAAGCACTTAGCCTAGAATATTATACCAATCTCATCCCGCAGGTCGAAGTTACCAAGTTTCTTGGTGTCCACATAGACTCCTCCCAATCATGTTGCAAAACATTTGTCCTATATCAGAGTCATAATCTTGCGACAGGTAAGCATGATTAATCGTGTGAATTATTTTCTTCCTCCCGATATCCTTGTCACCCTTTATTATTTTTTTTATTTACCCATATATCTTATAATGCGGATCTGTTTGGGGCAATACTTATCCTTCAGTTACCAATAAATTAAATTCTATCCAAAACCGTGCCGTCAAAGCAGTTTTTTGGCTGCCCTGACTATATCTCACCCGGGACCTGTACTCCGATTTCGGTATTATCCCTTTTAAACAAATCATCAACCAATTAAATCAATCCCTTGCATACACAGCTTACCATAAAAATTTTCCTCCCCATTTATTATCTGATTTTAATAGTAATAATTCTGAAGGCTTCTGTTTCCATTCATCAAACCGTTTCTGCATTGTCCCCAAGTGTGTCTCTAGTTTCACCCAGCGATCCCCCAATTATAAATCTGTACTTCGATGGAATTTAATAACCTCCAGAGTCGAGCTATCCACAAGTTTTCGCACGCTGTATAACAGTGTACTAAAATTTTGATATTATAATTCTCTAAATTTTAATTAAATTTGCTTTAATTACACATGCTTTCACTTTTTTTTTCTCTCCTCTTCATTTTGAATTTTTATGTCCTTAACGAGTTATGGTCCTTAATGAGTTCGCTTCTAGGATCTTTATTATTATTGGTGTTATATGCTTTGTTTCTTATAAATAAATTGAAAATTGAATTGAAGTTTATATATTTCTTACAGTTATCCTTTATTTTTTTTACAATTGTAACTTTTCTTACCTTTATATACGCATAAAATTTTAATCAAAAAATCAGATGTAGTATCAATAAATCCATCGCTGAGAAATTTTAGATTGTAATTTCAATGATTTTTTTTTTCAATTTGATTATACCACCCATTATTGTAATGATTGTGACTTGTAGACAAAAATTTTTTACTTTCACACCATCTCTTATTCTTAGCTCCAGCGATTGAGCATAAGCAAAACTTTGCTTTACAGCACGAGAGTTCCTGATCCTCACAGTCTCTTCAACTCTTGGGCACTCTTTAAAAAGCAAAACATCAAAGTAAGTGCTGAAATAGAAAGCAATGCCAAGGTAGTTACAAGCGGTGACTCCTGCAGTAGCATTTTCCAATATATTTGGTAGGGCATTATAGAAATCTTTGGAGACGGTTTTATCCAGCTTAATCACTAATTTTTCACGAATAGCCCGGACACTAGTCATTGACTCATGGCCGGTAAGGCCATCGAGTAATTTCTTACGCCTTGCTGGATTCTTCACTTCAGGAGGTAACTTGTTTATTATAACAGTAACGTCATCAGAGATTAGAGAATTCACCGCTGTGGCTGATGAAAGCTCAGGAAAGTATTTAATGTAACCAACCAACTGAGTCGAAATGACATTAAGAATTTGTTCACATGTATTAATTTTAGATGAAAGGCAAGAAAAAACCACTGCTGGAATATTAAGTACATCGGTTGGTCAGTAAAGCCCGAAATTGGGGACTTTGGTACCATTAGCATCACATTTTCTGAAAGGGTCAACAAATTTTTCAGATTGTTCGGTTTTGCATTAGTTCCAAACCACTTAAAGAAAAGTCTATCGGTAAAATCTTACTCCAAAGATTATACTTCATTTTAAAAACTTCAGCGCCACAAGAAAAAGTCCAAACCATAACGAATAATATCATCTTTATTAATTTCCGTGTTATAACTCATTTGCACAAAATTCAGCATTGGAGAAATTAATCAGTTTATCTTGATTGTCTATTTCTTGCATAGCTAAGCTCATAAATTATTATAACTAGCCTAGCTAGTCTTGAAGAGTAGGAAAGCTTCCCTCGGCTGGATTTGAGTTTGGTTGCACGTCTTTAAAAACTGGTGTATGTTTCTTTTAATATAGTATATAGATATTACAGTTTCAAGCCTGGAACCAAAAAGACCATCATACGAAAGGCTTATGGCTTTTGGTGAGGGAGTGGAAAGGTTATAGTGAACTAGTCACATATTTCTAAGCATAGTTACTGAAGTTTAGTTCACTGTGAATGGTGAATCAAAAATCTCGCTCATTATTTAACAAGAAGATTGGGTGGCTTTGAAGAAAATAAAATTGACAAGGATTAATTTTGCTGATGTGACTGAATTGAAAATTCTTAGTACTTAATTCAAGGAGCCTTGTCTTATTACCACTATCTACCAATTAAAGACAAGTCGATACATCAATTATGACAGGGCTTAAGTATGGCATTTACGGACACTCAGGGGGATATATCCATGGCTGCCAAATTGACACATTTTGTGTCAAAATGACACAATTTGTTGTTGCGTGACATAATGACACATTCAGACGAAAAGATGACACAATCGACGAAAATGACACATTTTTCAATAAAAAATGACACAATCGACAAAAATGACACATTTTTCAAACAAAAAGACACATTTTTCAAAAAAATGACAAATCTTTGTCATCCTAGTCTTGATTTTCAAATGGTAATAAAAGAAAAGTAAAATTTCAATTTTCTACCTCCAGAAAAGCTACAACGGTGGCAGTAGTACAAAAACAGTGCAGAATACAGGACAGATGCCATCACTGTATTTAAAATTTAAACCACGTGAAAAAAACAGCCATAGGCGGAAATTTCAAATCAAAATGCACGCTGAGTATCTGAACTTAATTGGCTTCTTGATTGAGTATTTGATGTAGCCAACTGGTACCTACTTAATAGTAAAAATTAAACAGCATGCAGTTTACCAAAGCTGTGCGCATAAGCAGCAATTCCCATTTTTAGGAGTACAGGAGGGGTATCCAACCTCGGACAAGATTACAAATTTCTAGAGATGTCATTCCTTCAGAATAATCCATCTGGCCTAAAAAGGCACCAAAAAATATGACAAAAATACTAGATTGAAGCTGGTTGAATGTCTTACATATTGAGTAAATAAAAAGCTTAGCCAATAAAGCCGATTACGTATAGAGCCGATTACGATTACGAAGTCATATGAAAAGTCTATTTTCAATTTGCTGTCGGAATTGATTGTCCCTAAGACTTTTATAAATGTAAATTTGTCTCGTTGGCCGCCCAGACACAAATTCATAGTGTGTAACATTAATTTAATCGTATGTTTCTATTTCTTTCATGACGTCACAAAAAGGTCATGATCCAAAGATAATAGGATAAGGTTAAGTTTACTCCTTTTTGAACTGATTTGGAAAAGATTATATATTCAAAACTCTAAATAAAGATTTGACAATTAAATTTGATACCATTTGTAGCAAAAAAATATGACACATTTTGTGACACATTATGGAATCTGAGATGACACAAAAAGCACATTTTCGGAAAAAATATGACACACTCCTTAAAATGAATTTGGCAGCCCTGGATATATCCATAAACCAAAAACGTGGCAACCCTGCTCGGCTGTTCTCTTGTCACCATCATCAATACTTCCGGGACCTTTCTTTAAATTGGGTGTAGAGGATAGTGTACTAGCACTTTGTCCGCCCTTTCAGCCAGCCCTTTGGCTGGCTGAGACCTATTAAAATAGTAAGTATAAAGCTCTTTTTACCTTCCATAGATGTATAGTCTTCGACCTGTTCTAATCGAAAACTAGGCTAACAAAAGCTGCAGGTCTTTGGTGCGCATGGTTAACCTATAGGCCTAGATTACTACTACTACTACTAATAACTCACTGCAGCACCAAGCCGCCTGAGGCCAACACAGCTACGCACGCTCCTCCTCCAACCTAATCTATTTAAAGCCTCCCTCTTTACACCCTCCCAGGAAGTTCCCATTTCCTTTAAATCTTTATTTATGACATCCTCCCAACCCAGACAAGGACAACCTGCTTTCTGTGTAGCCCCAGACGGTTGGCCAAAATGGACAATCTTTGGTAATCTGTCATCCTTCATCCATAGAACATGGCCTAGTCATCTCAACCTTTCTTTCATTATAGCCCCAGAAAGAGGGATTTAACCACACTTTTTGTACAACCTACTGTTTGAAATACGGTCAGTCAGCTGGGTACCCAGAACAATCCGTAGGCAATTTCTCTGGTAAACATCTAGTAAATTTTCATCTGCCTTTTCAGAGTGCCCATGCTTCAGAGCCATATTTGACCACTGTCATCACTGTAGCTTCCAATATTCTAATCTTGGTTTGTAGACTTATCTTTCTATTCTTCCAAACTTTTTTTAACTGTGAAAAAACACCCTGGGCCTTAGCTATTCTACTTTTAACATCTTCACTGCTCCCACCATCTTTACTAATAATACTACCAAGGTAACTGAAGCTCCCAACCTGATCAATCTTTTTGTTCCCTAATGTCACCTGTTCATCTTCACTTATTCCTAGCTTTAGTGACTTAGTCTTCTTAACATTAATTTTCAAGCCTATTTTAGCACCCTGAACTCGTATAGGCCTAGATTAACAGAGTACATATTCCACTTCATTAATGTGCAAATATATACCCTGAATTGCATCCTTAATCCAAAATTCATTGTTCTCATTGAGGTAAAACTGACAGTTTTCTGGTAAATAGCCTATGAGACAGTCTATATTTTGTACCTTAAATTAAAGAGAGTATAGCCTACCACTTTGTGCATTTTTTTTTGTTAGTTACAAATACAGCTGTTTAGGTTTACATTTTGTTTTAAGCTCTTTATCGACCCTCAAAAATAATAAATTATTGGGTAAAATTCTCATTAATTGACTTCTTGCTAGCCTATCTTGGATAGGGTTTAGGTTAGGAAAATGAAACTTTTAGGGATGGGTCTACAGGCTAAAGTATGTCCCAGGAAGGTATTTCAAAGTACCAGCCTTCACTCCTCCCTCTAGAGGGCCCTGAAGTTTGCCTACATGACAGGTCTATTACCTATTGAAATTTTGACAAAACAACATTTATCTCAATTTTCAGTTACTATTTGCTTTTTATCTGCCTTTAGTTCTGAAAATGTAATTCCTGTTATTTGAGTAGAATTTTGAGCCATATCAAGTTTTTTTTTTTCAAAATGTAGGAAATATAGGCTATTTCAAAAAGAGAATAAAAAAACTTTTCTTGTTTTGAATTAGTTTAATCTAAATAAAGAATCTAATTAGAAAAGTGATTTTAGTTATTATTGAGTTTTTTTTGTGGGGGTTGGAGTGGTTTGCTCCTGGATGAAGAGGTGTGGACTTGTAAGGATGTTTTTATGGTAGGGGCCATGGTTGTATTGAGAAGTGGAGGGAGAGCCATGGTGCATATTTATTTTTGAGGTGATATGGGAATCAGCATGCAGTTTTTGCATAGAGATGAGAGATTAGGCCTATGTATGTTATGACTGTTATTATTTTTTTTTTAATAAACCCAGATGAACTGAAACTGACATCTTTCAAACCTTATAAAATGGAACTGAGTAAAGTTATGGGTAAAATTGGTCCAAACAGTATTACTGGCTTTAATATAAAGTGAATATACCACTCAATGCCTTTTTTAATGCTGTGTACAAATATAATAATTGCTTCTACTGCAAATTTAGATTTAAGCACTTTTTGACCTCTTAAAAATGACCTATATATAGGGTCAATACAAATCTGTAATAGTTTAGAAACAAAATTGGGCTATATATTTGCACATCAGGGGGGTGTGGGGATAAAGCATAGCCTATATTAAATACATAAACTAACCATTGCTGTATTTTTTTTATGCATGTTTGTGCTGTTGCACTGGTGATTTCTCTTCTCATTAAAATTTGATGTGCACAAACACAAAAAAAATACAGTAATGGTTAGTTTACATATTTAATATATGCTATGCTTTACCCCCACCCCCTGATGTGCAAATATATAGCCAAAATTTGTTTCTAAACTATTACAGATTTGTAATGACCCCATATTTAGGTTATTTTTAAGAGATCAAAAAGGTCATTTTTAAGAGGTCAAAAAGTGCTTAAATCTGAATTTGTGGTAGAAGGGATTATTATATTTGTAAAGAGCCTAAAAAAAGGCATTGAGTGGTATATTCACTTTATATGAAAGCCAGTAATACTGTTTGCACCATTTTTACCAAGTTATGAAGCTGAAAACAATTTTGTTGTACTTCAATTAGGCAGAAGATCTAATTTGCAAGGTTTCACTTTTATAGCACACATATTGTTAAAGGTCATCAAAGGTCAGGGCCCTCTAGAGGGAGAAGGAGTAGAGGTAGTTGCTTCAAAATACTTTCCCAGGACATACATTAGTTTGTAGATTCATCCCTGAAAGTTTTGTTTTCCTAACCTAAACCTTTTCTGAAATAGCAAGAAGTCAATTAACTAGAATTTTACCAATGTTTGTAGTTTTTGGTCCTTAAAAGGATCAAACTTTCAAACTTATTGTTTGATTATAGATCCTTTTTGAAGGTGTAATAATTATTAATTTGTCATGATTAAGTTAAAGAATGCTAAGTTCTGACTAAATGTCTAAAAATATATGTTTTCATTAAATTTTGGGATGGGTTTGATTAATACTGCAGATGACACAATAAATTATATTTAAGTGTTTCGGAGTAATTAGTATATTGTTTTCCTTAGGGGTGGGGGACTTGGAACCGTGTTATTGGAATGACTGTACATTTGTTAAAGTACCAAAGTCATTTTTTGGTCACACCCCACTTCCAGGTTTTCTTGTTTTGCCTTTGCTGCTTTTGCTAAATTGTGTATCAGGGTAGGAGCAATAAACATTTTGTTGTTTACAGACAGGACCCTAATGTCTTGGATTCTTTGTATTAATATGAATAGGATATTCATTTCTCAGCCTTCCCTTTTTGTGATAAACATTGTTTGTGCTAGTGTTAAATTGTGTGCAGAAGAAGAGGTATGCAGCATAATTTTTAAAAAATGGTGGTACTTGTGTATTATTTACACTCAATAAGTGAAGTTAGGTTCTTTCAAGAATCAAACTACAATGCAGGTACATTTTTATTAAATATGTGGTAGGCCTACTTGTTCATTATTTAATTGATTCAATTCAATTCAGAACACAAGAATTTTGCTGAGAAAATCTGGCTTCATAGCCACAGAGACAAGGCTCAATTTAGTTTGCTATGCATAGTGATAGAGATAGTGTCTGAACAGGGATTTTGAAATGAATATTTGAGATTTGCTAAAGACTGAAAAAGGGGCCATTCTATTTTTCCAGGATCAGGAGTTGTTTCCCACAACAAAACAATGCATCAATGTACACAACATTATAACCTAACATACTTTATAACCTAACCTGACATCATTTTGTTTCCCAAAAGAACCTAATTTCACTTATTGTGTATGTTTTGAATAATACACAATTACTCAATATTTTCATGAAATATTAGATATAATGTTTGTGGCCTTAACTATAGGCAATGCTATAGCCTTGCCTCTCAAATGCTCCTCTAAATGGACGAGTATTTTTATCTGGCAGACAAAGAATATGTCCAAGGTAATGACATCCCCATTGCCTCACAACAGAGACACTTTTTTTGTGCAAGTACAGATCTTGTAATTGCGCACATGATCTCACCGGATGATTTGGTGAAGACAGTTATTTTCAAATACATTATCTGTCTTTAATACAGATAAAGAAAACAAAAATTTTACCCAATAGAGGATTTTCTTTTCCATTGAGCCATCTGTGTTGATCCACCGTAACTGTATTGTTGTAAAAAGAAGTTGAAAAAACTTGATTCCATACTGCCACATGTTTTAACTGAAAAATAAACAATTATTATTTGGGAAAACAAACAACAATTATTTGGCAAAAAAAACAACTTAAAACAAAACATAGGTAATTCTTTCTAGCCTTATATGAAGCTTTTTCTCCCAGAGTCGGAACTTCCCAGATTGATTGACGGGCACTTGAGAGAAAGGGTGTTGTGTGTATGTAGCAGATAATATTTTCGGGAGCCTTTATTGCTCTGTTTTGGGTAGAGCATAGGAATGCTTTTGGACAAAGGAATTTATAACATAAGTTTTAGGCCAATCGAATAAAATATAGGTTACACATATGTTTTACAACTTTTCAGGTAAAGTGTTTTTTTTTTCGCATTTTTTTGTGTGTGTATTGAGGTCATGATTGTCCAAGTAATCTTAAATTAAATGTTAAGCCAAATGGAGAAAATTTATGTTTGTAAATTTTCTTAGAGACCCAATTCCACCTTGATTTTTTAGAGTTCTCTTGGCGCAGGTACTAAGATGTCTTATGCACAACTTATTTCTTAAATAGTATAAACATTTCCTTACAACATCCTCCAACTCCATTCAGGGACAAACTGCTTTTGATTTGACCCTAGACGGAAGGTTGAAAGCCCTTTTGTAAGCAGGCAAACAATTTGCTGTACACCGTTTTTTGCTTCAACATACCCCCCTCTATAAATCACTTGCCAGAGAACATCATGATTTGCAAAGCTACAAGAATGTCCTGGATTTGTAATAGCATTAGACTAATAAATAAAAAGGCAGAAAAGAACCAAAAGGAGAAGAACACAGTAAATCTTTTCTGTCTGTGGCTATGAGATAACCTCTCAGTCCTAGCCTGCTAAAGGAAAGGAGTAGCATGGCACCCTTTATCTATTTTACCCTTAGATTGAATTCAACTTAGATTAAATAGTAGTATTAGTAATAGACTAAAGTAGTAATGGATTAATAGAATAAATAGTGGTAGTAGCAGCAGTAGCATTGCATAAAAATTGCTTTTTGATAAGTTGAACATCCGCCACAAGTTTCGATTTGATTCTCTAAGCCGTACCTACAATACTGCTGATATGCCCTTTTGACA